>NW_003804489.1:854804-1128875 GCF_000255335.2 Galendromus occidentalis
CGCTCAAATCTTCTTTCCTCTGCCTCTTTCTCTCAAAAAAAGGCTTGACGCTCCATAGGAGGCCCAGCGTCTCGAGGGGTCCCCGCGTGAACGAAAGAAAAAAATACGGCGATTCCGGCTTAATTTATACCAAAAGCGTGCATTATTTTATTAGCTTGCGAGTAGCGATTACCCGCTCGAGTTCTGAGCTTATCTTTCCGTGGTACCTAGTTTCTATTCCGTGGTACCTATCCCTAAGTCTGCGCAGACCCGCGTTTCATTCGTGAAGAAAACGCAGAATGTTCTCTAGGGCCGCGTTCTTGTCAACTGTCCTTTTAACTAGAAAAACAGAGTTTGATCTTTGATCTTGATTCGGCGGCGGAGTGTTCTCGTCTATAATGTATGGGCTTCCATAATCGTTTTCCATGTCGAGGATCAAATCCGTTATGTAATTGCTCCAGACCCTCTCCTCTTCGAAGCCCCGATAGTCATGGCCGATCATGATTCGATTTTCACTTCCCCCGACCGATTGCGATAGCTGTTTCGTTCCTTGTTCCGATCGGATTTCCATAAAAAATTGTTCGTTGCTCAAATCTTCAGGAGAGCCACGTTCCGAGGGCTCGTGCAGTTCGAAATGAGAACCAGCTGCTGGGAGGGCGTTTCGAACATTCGAACGTTTTGAATGTTTGATGGCAATAACGGGATCGCTTCTGACGACTGTGTCCACGCTCTCCGCGTGACTGCTACTGGAATCCGACTCTTCTCTATATTCGACACCTCTTTCACGATCGCGGAGGGGCTGCAGGGCAGGGCGCCTTGACTCACTATGCGCACGTCTCTCCCTCACTCTTCGATTCAGGAACCAGTTCTGGAGAATAATTGAACATCTTTCAGGGTTGCGGTCGAGTCGTTAGTATCGCGTTTCGGAGGATTCAAGAAAAGCCTCCGGGTGCGCTCAATTCAGAGCTAGTCGGAAGAATGTAAGACACGCTCCCCGATCTCGTTCCGTATGCGAACGGTCGAATATTCGAAGGATCAGAAACGGTCGAAAAGAAGGATGATAAAAATCACGGAGTACCGCTAGGAACCCACCGCAACTTGTGACGGTTGCGCACCCAATCTTGCTGCGAGTGTCTGGCGCAGCTCTGATCCGATGCAACGAGACACTCGGAATTGATTCTCCAATACGACCAACTGATCTTGCGACCATCTGAAGCGAGGCATTGCACAAAAGAGAGCGTTGTTGGAACCCACGTAAAATCACATCGCAAGCACAACACTTCGGGGGACGAAGCTCGGGTCTCTCGAATCGAAGACGAGAGGTCATCGACTCGGGGATTCGCTATCCATGTGGCCTCTTCGATTCCAGCGCACTACCTGGCTACTGCATTCGGCGCACAAAGTCGAGAGAAGTTTCGAATTTCCTCGGTAATCATCCGAGTCATCTCACCGTCCTAATTGACTTTGATTCCAGAGAGTTCTCCAACTCAAGTCATCAATGAGAGAGAATCGTCGCTTTCAAACGTGCCTCATGCACCAAGACACTTGCACTGTGGTGTTGCATGGGAGTGCGGTACCCCAACGAATAATCAGGGACGAAATTCGATACGTTCACTTCAAACCACCGTTACAGCGACATCCCGCTACCTGTTTAGTGAATGATCTTTCGAAATAACGAACATGTTCCCGTCGGAAGTTCGCGCGCTCCGTGCACAAAAGACGTGCGATGAGCGTACACGGTTACTCCACCTTGAGATATCGGTTTGTTAAGATCGCGCGATCGTAGTCATGGAGTACTCGAAAATGGGCCCTTCCAGTGTCTGGCCCCAGCGCTTGAGAAAATTATCGAAGAAAATTTCCCAGACGAAGATTCACAGAGAAGGGTCGAGGTGCCGACGGAAATATTTGAGGGAAAGGATTCGGCCTTGAGAGGTTTTCTTGAGTTTCCCCGGCGAGCCAGCCAGAGTAGAGGCGACCGCGACAGAAACCGTCCGTCCTCATTATCCCGATCCGAGATTCATTATACGGCGTTGTCCCCCAAATGTCTGCGCGTAGTCTGAGATTCTATTCCCAGGAATGCCTCCCCCATCGAGCTTCAACAAGAGATCCTTGGAAGCAGCGATGAGACCGAGGATCCTCTCTCATAGAAGAGGATAATTTTTCTAAAGTGTTCCTTTATCCGAAGACGATCAGCTCGCTCTTCTCGGGACGTTCTTGAGCTTTGCGTCTGCGCTCCATTGGTCGAGGTATTCGCGAATAGAGAGGGTATGCACCTCGAGATGAGACTTCCCGATTCCATTCGACAATCATTGCGCTGTCCCGACTTTCGCAGACGGCTGGAAATCCGGAGGACACTATTGGCAGTCTTGCCGGCTCTTCAACGGACGATGAGTCTACAGTCCCATCACCGTGAGAGCCCTGTTGTTCATCGTGACCAGCTGATCGAAATCGATACTGACTTAGTTTTGGACAGAAGACTCCGCTGCGACGTCGGGAGCGACTATCAGGAGATTGCGCGATGGCCGAAAGTTTGACGGCTTCGGCGCTGCAGAGCGAGTACGCCTCTCATGGGAAGGACGGCCATCCCTGGCTTTGGTATCCGAGATGGCTCGCGGCCGAGTTTTCAGGTACCAGCAGTGATCGGCCCGAATAATCCGGAACGACCATTCGCTCTCTGGCCTCCTGGGAGTTCCCGCATACTCGACTTAGCCATCACCATCAATAAGGGAGCGTGATCTTGCTCGTGAGACGGAAAGTGCCTTGTATAGCGTTCTTCAGCGGGACTACCTGCAGCAGGATTCTGAATTGAAAGCGTAAATAGCTCGTCACGAACCGTTATGCAAAGAGAGCCGGTTTAACGGTCGCAGGCACCTCGGGGAAATACCAAGAAGTTTTCTGTAATCGGCCGGACACGGTGTCAAGGGCATGGGATGCGGATTCAGATGGAGGAAATCGATGTGGGGTGGAACTGTTAATGTATTGTAGTTCGTCCCGCTTGCGGCATCGCGGTGGCGAATTATTCTGCCTCACCTCGTGTTTCATTGTCGTTTCAGCAAGCTGTGACTCCATCGATCACCGTTATGAAAAGCTCGATTGCCTGTCCGATGAATAAAATTAACTACGGAATTACAAACGGTCGGATTGATTTAATAAGGTCATCGGAAACGAACATTATTGGCACGCCTCGCAAAGGCCTCGAGCAGGCAACGATTAAGAAACGTAGTTTTTTGAGCTCTGATGGAATGAGATGCAGGTCGGAGTTTGCCTCGAATTTTCTTTCCCTCACGGGTAGCTAACGCGTAGTCATGAGTTCGCCCCGCTTTTCCGTTCGACATTGCTGAGGGGGCGATCATCACTTCCGTCCGCGTTCGGGAGGGCTGAAGTCGTAATGTGAGCGGTCTTTGCAGCTCCCCCTCGAATTTCTCAGATTCGAATCCTCTATTTAGAGGCTGCAGCTTGGGCTCATTCTCTGGTGGGCCGGAGCCCCCGTAGGTTCCGCGGGCTCTCTTCTCCATCAAACTCTTCGAGGAAGTCCCGGTTCACATTCGGTCTCTCAATCACAGCGGAAAGGGAACTGGCGGTAGGAACTTTTCTGGAGCATGTATCCCCTGCCCCTTATTTTGGCCAGGTCTCAGATTCGTCGGGTCTGATGAAAGCACTTTGCCACCCTGGCATCGGAGCCTCATCAGCTCGAGTAGCAGGCCACGCAGAATCGCTGAAGCAATCGCGGGGTTCAAATGCTTGGCTCGTTTCTGAATTGTGGATTTCCCCGGTCCGGATCGCGGACCGACAAGTCCGCCAAACCCTTGGTTATTCTTCGTCGTTTGAAGGACCCTTTGTAAATCGTGACATCATCTCATTCTTTCACTTACGTCGCTAACCTGCAATCTCCTGAAGCTATTCGCAAGCTTTTGACAAAAGCAGTGACGGACTGACGAGCTGTCAGACGAGGGCATGAACTGAAAAAAAAACGGACGCATAACTTGAATAGCGGGCTCACATTCTGTGGTGAACCTGCCCCGTCACTTTGCCTCCGGAAGTATCTAATTCATTCTTTTTCCCAAGAAAAGTCCCCGAAAAGGGTACGCACTTAAGTCTCCTGAAGCTCATGAAGGAGAAAACCCTCTCCTGTGACCGGAACGACTTCCGGGGGATTCATAAACGCTACTCTCCATGGAAGGTCTGTGAACTTGAAGCAGGCTGAGCTTCAGTATCGGATTGAATGATAACAATCGAACGATGTAATAACAATCTGAGAGACGTTCATGAGAATGGGATGATCTCGGTCTTACTTATTTCCGAAATAACTGTGTGACTGAATAGAACCGTCAGCTTTCTGCGAAGTAAGCTATTGGTTCGCGGTATTGGACAGCTCACGAAATAGCGAGCTAACGTCGGAAACAAGAACAGGAATCGTTCCGTCTCTCTTCCTTACGGCAGGGTGACTTATGTTTGATTGTGGACGACAAATATTTGCCGACATGTTAGCTTCCTATTGAGCAGATCCGTAGACGTGTCGCTTGCGTTGGGATTCCGAGTTCCGAGAAACCACCGTCGATCGGAGCTGGATGTACCCTCTTCGGTCAGATTCGGCTTCTCCTTGCGTTTCATCTCCACTCGATACGTCCGCGAGGGGGTCTCATTATTATCGAACGAATCAGAAGAGGACTTAAACGGAGCGGAAGTGTCACCTCTATGAAAATTTCTCTTTCAGCTCTGATCGTCCAGCTCGTTTTTCGATCGGCGAGGTGTCACCGACCGCGACTCCGGGTCCGCGACTGAAAAAGATCTAATTGATTTAGGACGCTTATCAAACGAACAAAGCTCGGGAGGGCATTCGCTCGGCTTAGAAATTTCATACGTAACATCAGACGGTTCTCCCATTCAGCCGTTCGAAGAAGGCGGCGAACCAGGCGTTCGCCGTTGAATGTAACAAGCTGCTGCGGTGGTGGCATTTTGACGTCATTGTTTGTGACGTTTCACCGGCGATGTTTGGACGGCCGCGGACCGCTTGTGTGAGCGTAAGACAATGCTCCTGGGCTTCGCTCCCCATCAGTTTGCGGTGGTTGGTCGTCGTGGCTGCTGCCGTCGCTATAGCCAGTCGGCGTCGACGTTGTGACTCATTCCGTCGTGAGTTAACCCCTGAGCTGAAAAGCGCCAAAACTTCCTTCTACTGCACGTTATGCAATGATTTCAGGAAGTCGGCCGCATTGAATTGGCCCACCCGAAGCACTCCCACAAGCCTGAATAAAATGCTGGGAGTCGCGCGATGGCTACGTGCCGCGCACCCTTCAATCGCCCACGAAAAGAAAACAGCGGCTCTGCCCCCAGTCGGGTTTTTCAAAGCCACGGTTATGACCCATCATGATACTTTTCCAGGCGGGGCGAACAGTATCCTGGGAGTCGGAGCATTCTGAGATTTCCGGCCCGAGTCCAGACGCCTGAGTTCTCTCAATGGAATTGGACTCGCGTGAGGACAATAATGGCAGAAGAGGAGGAGACTCAGCAGATCGAGGATCCATTATGGGCGGTCGAGGCTCACTTTTCAAAGCGCGAGTGACGAACTAATAACTAAACGTTCTGTTTCTTCAATCCGGGTTTTCGAAGATGGGTATGTTTTTCGAAAGTCCCAAGCCTAACTGAGAATAGTATGAAGTATTAGCGTCAGTCAGCTTATGGTTCGCGAAATTCGAATTTTGAATTTTTCCATGGGGAGGAGTCGTCGAAGCTGGGAATTTTCGAACGTTCCCGTATTTTGGCCTCGAGTCCGGACCGGCATGATGAGAGAGCCCGCCTCTCTGCGTACTGCTGATAAAACTCCATCGGGTCAGGATTCGGACCATGAGAAAGCTGAACTTCCCTTTTCTTCCGATTTTTTTTTCGACGTTTCTGCTCGTCATAGATCAGTAAGAATAATTGGACTCACGATGTTACCAACTTCGACGACTGCTCCCGGTGGAAAAGTTCAAAATTCGATCTTTCGCGAACCCTGAGCTGATTGACGCTGATACTTCATACTATTCTTAGTTAGGCTTGGGACTTTCGAAAAACATACCCATCTTCGTAAGCCCGGATTGAAGGAAGAGAATGTTTACTTGTGAGTATTCGGCATTTATGATCGAACCTTGACGCAGCGCGTCGCGGAACTCCAGAAAAACGAACGGAATTCCCCAATCTTCGTGAAACGCTTTCCGTATCGGTCTGCCCAGACTTCCATTGACGGATCGGAATCCTCACGCGAAATTTTCATTATTCAGATAGAGCTTTCGTACCTTGCCGTGTCGCCCAGAGCGCATCTCCTAATGCGGGGGATTTCGGACGGGAAATCGCCCGTCGTTTCGACGGTCTCGTCGAGGTTGCCGATCAGGGCCGCGAGGTCGTCTCCGGGTGCCGCCACTCATCCACCCACACAGTGACTTAGCGATCCGGTGTTTCCGAAGGTCCCCTGAACTCGTGATGAATGATTATCATTTTCCAGAAACATGGTCCAATGCCTCGCTTCCGGCGACGGGAAAGTTTTCCTCAGTCTTCATGGTTTTTTCTCGGCTGAAAAGCCCTCTGACCGCTTTTCGCCCTTTCGGAGAACTCTCATGAAGATCTCGGAGGGAAGACTCAAAAGAGTCATGCATTCCCCCTCCCGCTGCTTCATGGACAATATTTTTCATCTCCACCTCGGACAATCAACAGGAAGACAACTTCGTTAGATTCATTCACGTTTTAAGATATGTATGTGCTTTATCTCGCGTCCATTTGTTCTCATGCGAGGCATATCTCGCTGGGGTGAGCGGCTGATTTCTTCGCTTTGTCTTCTTATCTTGAGCAAAATGTTCCTCAGACTCGGTCATTATCTTCGTCTGCTTGTCGCAGTTATCGTCTTCGTCGTGTCTGTTGTCGCGGTCTACGGGCCAGTGAAGCGAGGGCCAGAGCTCGAGCCTGAAAGTGTAAGAAGATTTCAGGAAGTCGCTTCAAATCGCTCACAAACGCGCTTGGTAAGTGAGCGAGTTGGTGACGAGCTGCTTGACTCGTTGTCTTCTTCGACATCCGCTGTCAAGCGTTTTTTCCATTGATTACGAAACTTCACGGGGGCTTCGGAGGGCTCTGAGGAGACGAAGCCTGTTCGACAAACTAAATGGGCTTTTTCGGTCGGATCGACTCGCAGAAAAACGCCTTTGTGTCGCTTTTACTTGGACGGTTCCTTTATCCGGAGAGACGCCTTCAAGCTTGAGGGGAGAAACCTTCGTTGTCATAGTCTCCGGCATTCAAGCCCGATGCGCTCCTCAACATGACACCGGACAGCTCAGATCGGCAGTTGGCTCATCGGAGTAATGTATCCAAAGACATCCGATAGCTCTAATCCATTGAGTTGGTTCGGCAGGAGCTACTCAAGAGACCGTCCGAATGGGAGAGATGCTATCGCGAGGGCGAATCTGCGTGGAATGTTTCATTCCGGATGACACTACGAGGCATCCTCTGCGGATCGCGGACTTCTCAATGAGCTGCGGTGGAAATCCTCCGCTGCATTCCACAGGATCTGAGTTGAGCCTTCCTCGAGAGCCCCCGTGGCCCGAACCTTCGGATTCCTCCCCGTCAACATCGGAGAGCTCAAGAACCGCTCAATAGTACAGATATCGATTCATTCAGCATTAATTCAGTCATTTCGGACAAGCAGACAGAGCTCGCTTCCTATGTCGGGAGCATCTCATAATGACTACGGACATTGTGGTGACTGCTGATCCAGAATAATAGATTGAAAACTGATGCCCAGCCCAGTAGTCGGGGCTTTACATTTTCCCGACAGGCATTCGAGGGGCTCCCGGGAGAGGGAAGACGCTCATGTATACGGCGGGCCGGAAATTACGCTTGTCGCCTCGATGGCAATTTTCGATTGTACTCGGTGCGGAACAGAAAGTTCCATCGAGGGTAATCATTTCATCGAAAGTCGGATCAGCTTCCGCTGGTCTCAAGCGAAAGGCACCGAGATCTCAATGACAGCAGTCAGTCCGATTAATTTCTGATAATTGCCCAGTTTCCTTGGCTTCAGAAGACTGATCTGTACGCACATGGGACAAAATGCTTCCGATGCGACTCGTCAACGCATCGCTGAAGCTCCAGCTCTATGGGATTCTATCCACGTGACGGCAGCACTCGATATCGGCTCCCCAAAATACGTTTCTATTTCGGCAAGCTTCCAAGGAACATCCCCCGATCCTTGTGCAACACCGTAGTTCTTGAGTCTCTTCTGACGCAGGCGATTTCAGGTAAACCCCGAGGTGAGCCAAGGGGCAGAACAACCTTGCAGTGCGGGGAATCCCGTCGCCGCAGCCCTGGCTAATAGTCGTTTCCTCCTCCCGCAGCGGGAGAGAAGTTTCACTTTCTATAAGAGCCGCACGCTTGCGGGGCTGGTGCGGCAAGAGTCACAGTTGTCGTGGTTGAAGCACGACTTGTGTTGGAACTTTGTGTCTGGTGCCGGATTATCGTTACTTGGTAGAAACGCACCTAGCCGGGCCCAGTAGCTTGGATTGAACTTGAATTACTTGGAGTCCGGAAAGTGAATTTGCTCCGAGGATCTGCTCAACAGAGCAAGGTGAGGAAGAACAATTACCGCCCAGGTGATCGGCGGAGGAAAGCGCGAGGTTGTCGGCGGATTATCTCTCATGTAGATGAGTTTATAGAACTTGGGAATGCTTTGGAGACCGACGAATCGCGTAGACAATGCCCAATACGGAAACTCTCGTTTTCACTGCCGACAGAATATTTTACGACCTCTCGCTTGGAGAGAAAGTTTCCGGTTGTTTGCTCAAATGGGAGGAAACGCCAAAAAATCCGAGAGTCGTTGGCAGTTTGCGATGAGAGTGAGCTCTCTCAATTCTCTGGAGGTCAGCTCCGGATTAGAGCGAGGGAGAGTTCATTCGCAAATTGTATCCGCTGGAGCCTCCTCCCACGTGCGCGGTTTTTATTGACTCTTCAGCTCTAGCGTAGTCGGTGGAATGCTCCCCTTTGCGAGAGCAAACTCCTTCTTTCGTCGCGCAGTCTCACGATCTTCGACGATGTCCGAAGAAGAATTCATATGGATCGAGGGAACGATCCTTCCTACAAGAGAAAGTGTCAGCCGATTCCGGACTTGCAATTATTCTAGGTCTCGACAAGTAGCTACATCTCCAAGTCTGTTCGACTTTTCACAATTTTCGACAGAATCGCATCACAATCTTTGTTGGAACGAAACTTTGCCGCGACACGTGATTCTGTTCCTGGTTCGCGGAGGGAACTTGTCTGATCGGATCCGCTTTCGATGCTTCCTGCCAACTGAGTCCGGATCGAAGAGCTCTCCTGGTTTTCCTTCACGTGAGCAAACCCAATGCCGGGCTGCTCTCGGGAGAGTTTAGCAGAGGACGATCCTCTGACATTGAGCGTAGATGATCCAGAAAAAAACGTTCTTTTTGGCGCTTTCCCGACGTCCGAACCTCGATGACTTGCCAATTTTCCCTCCCCGGGGTCGTACCGTAACCGAAATTTCGGCGTCTCGGATAATCCTCCACAATGAAATGGGGCAACTGAGCGTGGAATATACGCGCCATCAGACTCCGATGTCTCACCTTGTTGTCCATGCCTCGCGCAAGTGAATTCGAGAATTCGTGTCTCACAATCGGTCGAAGCCGGGATCATCCCTCAGATAAATAGATCCAACGTTAGACTTCCGTCCGATACTTCGACAAGCCACTTGAACGGAATTCTCCCGTCACGTTCCGAGTGGGCTAACCTCGTTTATCTCGGAGTCGATAGCTCCGTTTAGGAGCATACGCGTCTTGCTTTCATTCACTCATCACGTCGTTTGTAACATAACGGTCCGAGCGTTTAGCGGTGAATCATTTTCCTCTCTCAACTTTCTCCTGGCGCTTCTTCGTGACGGAGTGAACCCTACTTGTTGTGGTCGGGCGTAACGCTGAAACGACCGTTGGATCTCGCTCATTTTCGTGAAGCTTTCGCGAAGTATAAGGTGAAATGAGACAGAAGGTTTTGAAGGTATCGGAACACCGAGAGGGAACGCTTTTGCTCTTCTCGTTGATGAACCCTTCCATTACTTCTGGAACCGAGCCACAGAAATCGTGTCTGAGGTCTTGGCCGAACAGTCAGCCGATAAAACGAACGTGATTATCGGTGAAGGCGTTCGCGTGGACCGTATTTCTTGCTGGACGAAGCGTCGGATACAGGAAAATCAACAAGGGAAGGGACGGTCTGGCATTAATCTGAAACTTTCCGTCCCTCAATGACCCTTGCGTTTGACAGCCCTCAGCAGTGGACGGGAGGTTGACCGTGGGGGCTTCAGACATGCGGCTCCGTTTCCAAGCCGAGTCTGTAGGGAAATCTTCGCTCGGATTCAGGCTTCCCTCAGTCTGAATTCCTCCTTCAGTGGATAGGTCATACATTCCTATTTGATCTGACTGTCTCATGTTATGAGAACATTTTGTCAAAGTCATATGGATCTTAGACGTCGGATGGATGATAGACACGTGAACGCTGTCATCGTATGTCAATTTTTCTAAAATTGTGAAAACCTTCCAGATGACGCCGACGTCTCCGTGGGCCGTGCTCTACCTCCTGATCGCGGCGGCATCGATCACAGATGCAGCGAGTAAAGGTGAGTTCTCTCGTTTTCGCGACCCGACCCTGGTCTCGTTCCAGCGGGATTCTCCTGAGCTCAGTGTCCTCGGACACTCTCGGAGCTTCCCTCACAATCTGTCAGATACATTCGCAAGCGAGGAGTACTAGCCCGATTTTCTCGGAATGACGTCATGACTCCCGGCTGTGTCTCCCCGTGATCAAGTTTTGCAACCGTATTTTCATCAGCTACTCCTTTCCTTCAAAACATCAGTACGCAACAGCTCAACATTGGGTCGAGCAGCTGCATGAATTCCCGCAGAACCGTTTCATCGGAAAACTTCTCAAACGGGAGGCTCTGCCGACAGCGGTTCGCTGAGCGCTTGGTTGCGCAATATTCAAAACGGCTAATATGAAAACGAAAGATCCATTTGATTGAAAACATTCATTATGACCAGGTTTCCGGATGGAATTCGTAGGAATCGTTCGCTCCAGCCGGAACCTCATTCAATCCTCATGAGCTGAGTTTCCCGAGTCTTCCTCGTTGTATTCCAGCCATAACGAATCGAGCAGAGCTTCCTGGAAGTCGACCTGTTACGGCGATCGCTCGGATGATTGGATCTGACATCTGAATCCGATTGAAGAGTTCGGAGTCACTGAGATCGGCCGATGACGCTCTCGATCCGCTTGCGATAGTTTTGAGTCGATTTTCTTTGTTCCGACGGTTCCTCCCCACAGAGCCACCTGTGACTTCAAGATGGAACACGTCGTCAGTGGAGCGTCTCGTTCCGGAACCGAGCCGGGTATCAAATCGCGAAGCCGATAAAAGTTTGTTTGTTGTGAATAACCTCGGAGTCGTTCTCGGAACTAGGAACTCAGGTGCATTGATTCCCATCGATCGCTACGAGTGGCGGAGACCTTTTCCAAGTTCCCCTTTCGTCCTCCCACTGTAACGCCATTGGTCTCAGCGGAACGTAATGTTGTGGTTTCTGTTCCTTGTCGATCGCTTGTCGTGAAGTCGTTGTTATTGATGCGGTCAATTCCACTAATGTGAGTCCCAACGGCCGTACTTGTCACCGAAGCTGCGGTCGTGTTGGAAAGCGCGGTCGCCATTAGAAGTTCCGCTCGTTCGTCCGCTTGGCACTTTTTCTTCTGCCTGGCAACATTTCGCAGACGAAACGGAACATCTTCCGCTGACGAGGCAGAGGTTTTCGCTTTCGTTTTTACTTCGCCGTCGTTGTTGTTGTTGGTGCTGCTGCTGCCTCCGTCGTAGACACAGCTGTTACCGTCGACGGGGCCGCTGTGGTGGCCGTCGAAGCAGATCACTCGTTCGCGCTTAGTAAATCATTCAACGGGGCATTTTCGCTTCTCCTTTGAGCAAAGCAAGACGACGCCGACGGCAAACGTGAAAGAAGTAAAGCGCAGCCGCCGAGAGATCCGTCGAATGACATGTGCAGCAGCACTTGACTGAGTTCGGATGTGTTTTCGAAGTCGGAAGTCATCCCGACTCGTTTGGAAAGCAGTCGTATATCCGATTGGCTGGTCAAACGTCCAAGAATAGTTAGCAGTCGAGCCACAGGTCTCGCTCAGCACCGGCAGAACATATCGGCGGTCGCCGGTTTCTCCGGAAACGCGAACGAATGCGAGAACGTGTCATTTGTTCATTCATGAGACGTCCGCTACCGCGAAGCCCGACATTACGCTTCACCCCATTCAGCTGCATCACCGTCGACTCGATCGATATAATTAACAGGGCTGGGAATCCGAACGCGAAACCGATTTCTCCGTATTCGGGGAGAAGGAGTCCGAGGGCCGACTCGCGGGGAACTCCTACGAGAAATCGTCGGAAACCTGTAGGGCTTCGGAGATATCCGACGCGGAATCCAAAACAGAAATCGCAGTTTTTCGTGGCTGCTTTACCGTTACGGTAGTCAGCTTTTATCGGAAGTGAGCTGCGAGACTTCTTGACTTGCTTTCTGATTCTGCTTGATAGCCGGATCGTTGAAGGAACCGAACGATTAGCCAACGGGCTGCCTGAATCACTGACTGATTCTTCTGTGGGGCATCATTCCGTCAGAAGCGCCCGACAGAAGGAGACGACGGGGAGATTTGCCCTGTGGGTGCGATTTCCTACGGCTAATCGACAGACATTGTTTTAATCGTCGGCCGAGGAATAGTCAGCTCTCAACACGTTCTTCCGCTCATTAAACGATAACCATTGTTGCAGACACGAGGCAGGAAGTGACGACGGGAAGTCCTCGCGAGGTGCGTTACATTATGGCGGTCAAAGACGCGAACGACACCTCTGTCTACGAAACTCAATCGGGCTCGAAAATCATAATCGGACGGGCGGCCCGAGCCCGCGCTGATCTCATCAAAAAGTTCCGAGAGCAGAACGAGAACTCGACTTCGCTCGAGACGCGGCATCGCCAGGGCCGCATCGTGAACAACAACGTCGCGCTATCGCCGGAATCACGGATCGTGAACGATCCCGAAGCTTACGCACACATCCCCGCGTTCGGGGGAATACCCCACGGAGGCTTCCAGCCGATTGAGGTGAGACGGTGTTTCCCAAGCTCTTTCTTTTCACGTCCTTTACAGCGCTCAAATTTATAGTTGGATCGCGCTGAGAGGAACGTTTCCGTGTTATCGATTTCCCTTTTTCATCACATCACTCGGACGAGCTAAAGATCTAGCGGGCGAAGCAGCCAAGCGACCAGTGGCTCAAGCGGTTTCTTAAAAAAAACTTTCAGAGCGTTCGCAAAGATGACGGATACCTCGGTCAGCCAGTGGCCGCATCTCAACATGTCGCGAAAAAAACTTTCGATTTCAATGCGATCGAGGGAGGATTCCGACCGTCTCAGGAGAAACCAATTTACGACGAGAGGATCCTCAACAGACCTTTCGCCGCCCCTCCCACTTTACCCGCAATCCCACCGCCTGTGAGCGAGGAATGCGTTTGCGTTCCTCACTATCAATGCGGGAGGAATGGCTACCTGGTCAGCAGTTTCGGATCCAGTTCCGGATACGATAACATCCAATCCAACGCGGGATCCTACCCCCCCGATCTGTCCTCTATCGCGTCCCCTCCCCCAAGGAGAGCCGATCATCATCAGCATCATGAGCAGTCGTTCCTCGATATCGATGAAAGGTCCAACGACGATGAGCTTGAACGGACAATCGATGGGAGGACGCCGAGAAATAAGAAGGAAGATTCAGATGGACAAAATGAAGACCAGAAAGATTCGGACGCCAAGGCCAGAACCCGTCGGGAAGTGCCAAAGCTCAACGTGAGTAGATCCTGGATCCCTTAATTCGAGCCATGGAGATTTTCGGGGTTTGGTACTCGCGACAAATGACACGTGTTCCCAATGGAATATGAGGAGATATTTTGAAAGATTCACGAACGATCGATCCAACGCTCGGGCGGGGAAGAGGAACATTCAATTGGAACGCTTTCAATCCAACGTTTATGGAGTTGTAATCGTGAAACCATCCGTATCTGTGGCGCTATCGACCGCATCGGCGCGCGTCCACCGTCAATGAGTCGCGGTTAATTTTTCTCCGGTCGCGATCGCTATCAGTAGTGGAACAATCTTGCGAAGCATTTGATGAAAATACGAACGTAAACAAATTCAAAGAGACACTTGTGCTCGTTGCCGAATCGCTTGAAGACCACTTTGGGAACAGAAAACGACCGGACGAAGAATGAAAAAAAAAGAAGTCACTGAAACTGAATCTACCTATTCCACAGGAGAAATTCATCGGGGAAATCAAAGACGACTCCGAGGAAAACAACAGCACGGCATTTGCTTCGGAGAGCCGTCGCGAAGAAGCGCCAGCCTACGCAACTGAAATCATGCAGAGAATGCTCGGTGTTAACTTCGGCAATTGCGGAGTTCTGAAAACTTGCTGCAAAGTTCCCCCATCCTTCGACCGCAACTCCCTGCCAGCGGGCTCATTCCCGGTGAAGGCTGCCGCTTTCGCGCCAGACCGTAAAGCTCTCAACTCGTTCACGGATTTCGATAATAAGCCCGGCTACGGTAAACAGGACTTCCCTCAGGCCTTCATCCCGACCGGGACCGACTTCGCATATCCCACCATCGGATCTCTGACCCCCCAACACGCATATCCGACATGCGGAGCTCGAAACTCTTACGGAGTGCGTGGACGTGTCGCCAATCTCAACTACCCGGAATCCGGAACCGATTTCGCCGAGTTCCCGTGGCACGTCGGCATCATGAAACGCCTCCGACCCCAAGAGTCTCTCTACGTTTGCGGTGGAGTTCTGATCGCCAGTCAATGGATCGCGACCGCCGCCCACTGTCTCAAGAACCTCAGACCGCAGGAATTGAAAGTCCGTCTCGGTGAATGGGACGTCCATAGAGAGGACGAATTCCACGCCCATATCGAGAAACTGGTCACAGACGTCGTCATTCATCCGGAGTTCTTCCCCGGAAACCTGAACAACGACATCGCTCTGCTCCGACTCGAGGGCCCCGTTGATCTGAACGCTCCTCACATCGCTGCCGCTTGTTTGCCAGAAGGTCCTGAGAACTTCATCGGTCAGCGCTGCTGGGTCACCGGTTGGGGTAAGGACGCTTTCGGAACCCAGGGAGCTTACCAACACGTGCTGAGGAAAGTCGACGTTCCCCTGCTAGACCCCCTGGATTGTCAAGACAGACTGCGAAGGACACGTCTCGGACCCCAATTCAAATTGCATACCAGCTTCGTTTGCGCCGGTGGAGAGCCTGGAAAAGATGCATGCACTGTGAGTGTCTACTTCGGTTGTTGTTTCCCAAGATGAATTTCTCAACGAACGCGGAGCTATTGACCGCCTCTGCGCGACACCAACTAAGTGATTTTTTTCTTCGACAGGGCGACGGAGGAAGTCCGATGGTGTGCGAACAGAACGGAGTCTGGAAAGTTGTCGGCTTGGTTTCGTGGGGAATCGGATGCGGAACTCCCGGGGTTCCCGGAGTCTACGTCAATATGGCCAAGTTCAGACCGTGGGTCGAGACTGTTCTGGCCAATGCTGGAATCGCCTCCAAGTGAAAGTTGTAAATGCTTGTATAGATAATGTGGCCGCCGGACTGGCGTCGTATGAACAAAGAAGCTCCTCAGTGTACATAGAAATGATGTATAAGTAGTTTAGTCACGCCATAGAGGGCCGCCGGCCCCTTGGAAGCCGAGCGCGAGACGTATGTTCGATGCTGAATCGACCGCGAGGAAGTAAGAACTCAGAAGCGAGGCTGAAGGAATACAGTTGGCGAATACCCGCAAAGATCCCCGTAGAACAGTCGCTGGAAACTATTTATTGCCCAAAAAGTTGTTGAGAGGTTGCTAATTTATAGTTCCACTCGAAGTCTATGAGAGATGTTGACTGCAACAATAAAGCTTATGCCTAGTTATTTTTCTCGAGTTGAAAAACGAAAAAAATCTTCCTTCATTGGATGCCTTGCGGGGTTCCCGGGAGCGCTCTCTTGTTCCCTCATAGCTAGAGATTCAGGAAACGATTTGTCCATGTATTAAGTACTCGACCATTTAATTTATTTTCGCTCAATTTAACGACGATCGCATGAAACGCGGTAGATGTTCAGTCCTCTCAGAACAGAAAATGAGATTGTTCCCTACTCAACGTTCTCAAAACAGCCGGCATGCACTTCGAGATGACTTCCAGAGCATCGCAAGCGTGACGGTGAAAACCTCACACTCAGGCTCGAAGATTCAATCCGAGACCAAAAGCTCGCTCCATGGGCTATCGACGAGCCGACCACAATCGTTGTCGGAGCAGACGTTCGTCGATTCCTTGAAAAGCATATTTTCTCCGAGGTTCCGAATAATCCGATCCGTTCTGACGCCTCGGGCTCAACAGCATTGCCCTGAAGAGCCCCGCGTTCGCTTCGTCAATTAGAATCTACACTCCAATTCAAAAAAGTTGATCCGCTGCTGAACACATTCATTTACCCCAGAGGGAGTGAAGGACATCGTTTCTCTTCTTCACGCATCAACTATTTCCGACCTCAATTAGACAGTCTACGACAATCATCCGCAACCATTGGCAGAGGTTTTCCTGCTGCTCCGAGTATCCCCGGTCAGAGGGCGGGAGGGGACGCAGGGAGAGAAAACAATCTATGAAGGACTATGAGGAAAAAAATTCTGAGTTTTCGGAGATACCGGGTGAGAAGTGGGGTGAGAGGGGGGCTTGATCGGGGTTGGTGGCCGTGGTCAGGGCTTGGTTGGGGGATTGACCCGCAGCACTTTGTCTCGTCGACGAGTGGTGATGTTTCAGATCTGTCGTATTTCACATCGACGAGGCCGAAAGGCGGCGGATGGCGAAACGGGTATGGATTTGTACTAAAGATATTCTATCCATTGTTTCCCAGACCGGAAATCGCGTGCGTTCCATTAGTCCTCGGTCTGAGTGCCATTGGTGACATTTTGCAAGCTCCCTAAGCTTCGAACTTTGAAAGAAGAGAAACCGGGCGAGGGAGGTGGCGCACCGTATCATAACGTCAATAGTCTGTAGAAAAGGAACTATGTCGGAAAGCCGACGATTCCGGGGGAAGAAAATTAACTGGGCTACTAATAATATCGATGGGTTGTTTCTCTCTCCAAACACTAGCTTGAACTGAATTTCGAGCCTGGCCCGGCCTACGCCTCCGAACTAAAATCATTTCGTCTTTCTACCATTCAATGAATCGACTGAAGATCCGGACGTCGATTCCGGAACCCCACGATGTCGCTCCAACGAGTCTACCTATGGATGAATTTGATTGAATTTAGAGGTTCCGGATTTACTTTGCTCCGCAGAGCTTCATGAGACCGTCGGTAGTCATTGACTTGGGTCTTTCGATGGGCAGACCCAAGGCACGGTCCCAGACGAGCGAAGACAGAACTCCGAGAGCGCGAGAAACTCCGAAGAGCACTGTATAGTATCCCATCTCTCGCATGCCTAAAAAGAAAGACAGGAACTCGATTACGTGGTGCCGTCATCTTTCGTCTGAAACGATATATGGCTACGGAACACGATCGCGATGAGCGAGCGTGGCTTAGCCCCGAGGATGAGCTGCCAGTGACCCCAAGAAGAGAGATCGCATCGATTGAGCGAGCAACTCGGCAGGGGAGTGCCGGAACCGTTGAGAGCGCGGGCTATCATACGCATAGCAGTATTCCAAAACAAAATTGGATGAATAATAATAAAAAAATTGTGTATGAGGGAAACTCGATCGATCAGTTTCGGGAAAAGCATACCGTAGTACTGGAGAAGAACTCCGGAGTGGGCGTCGACGTTGGGCCATGGGTTCTTGACCTTGCCGAGCTGCAGGAGGATATCAGGAACGATCTTGTAGATCTGTCCAACCAGTTTGAACATCGGATCGTTGGGCAGGTGTTTGAGAGCGAACTCGCGCTGGCAGGTGTAACGAGGATCGGTTTTCCTCAGGACAGCGTGGCCGTATCCGGGAACGACCTGACCGCTCTTCAGAGTCTTCCACACGAATTCTTTAAGTTGCTCGTCGGAGACGTCCTTGCCGAGCTGTTGTTGGAGCTTGGTCAGCCAGACGAGAACTTCTTGGTTGGCGAGACCGTGGAGCGGACCGGCGAGACCGTTCATGCCGGCAGCGAGCGACAGGTACGGATCGGAAAGAGCGGATCCGACCAAGTGGCAAGTATGAGCAGAAACGTTGCCTCCTTCGTGGTCTGAGTGGATGGTCAAGTACAGACGCATGAGTTCGGTGAACTGGGGCTCGTTGTAGCCGAGCATCTTACAGAAGTTGGCCGACCAATCCTTGTCACCATCGATCGGGGCGACCGATTCGCCGTTTCGGTATACGTTCTTGTAGATGATTGCGGCGATTGTAGGCAGCTTAGCGATGAGGTTCATCGAATCATCGAAGGTGTGCTCCCAGTAAGTCATCTTGTTCACGCCCTGAAAAAGAGCAACGGTCGATCAGGGCTTACTCTCTGAGCAGCGAGTTTCGGGGGGGGGGGCATTTTTCGGGCATTCATTCTGGGTAGAGCAACTCCGTCGTAAGGCGGTCGAGTACAAGGAACGTCCTCAGAATCCGGAGTTATCGATTCCATGATCGAAAGTGACGGCGGAAACATAATCTTCACTCTCCCTCGACTAGCACGCCGGCGAATCGCGCGATCGCCATCAAAAAATGAGACGTAGTGAAAAACTGCTGGATACCGTGGAATTTCGAAGGAGCAAAGGTTGAGCTATTTTTAGCGCGAGTTCTTGCTCGATCTACGAGACTCTGAGAGTATTTGGGTCAGGTGACCGCGGGATATTCGGCCAGGACGGTCGCTCGAGCGTTTCCAGCTGACGTCAAAACAACGACTCCTAGTTCTATCGAGCGCGTTCATTTCGGGAGCCTACGGATACCGCTCATGGAAAAATGATCACGAGACCTCAATGAGAGGCGAGACTAGGATCATTACTGAGTTTAATCCGATTACCGCTGGTCGTAACTTGGATCAATGGTGACTAGGCGCTGTCGAAGAGAGCGAAGGTCAAGTTCAGGTGTTTGCCCTCCGGAGGCCGGCGCATCACTATCAGCTGATACGAACTACGGACTATGATTCTCCCAAGCTGGTACCGCAGCTAGATACCGAAAGAAATTTGATTCGAATGAGTCTTGATGATGAATGGTCAGCCCTTCCTCACCTCATTGTAGGCCTTGACGAATTTAGACTCAGTGTTGCAGGCGGTGATGGCGGCCGACAGCTGGCTCATCGGATGAACTTTAGCAGGCAAATTGTTGAGGAGGTTCACAACGTGCGACGGGAGATCAGCTTGTTCAGCCCAAGCCTTCGACACGGACTTCACCTGGGCCTCGCTGGGGATTTGCCCGGTCAGAAGGAGCCAGAACAGACCTTCGGGGAGGGGTTCCTCACCTCCCGGTGCCTTCGGGAGCTTCTCTCGGAGCTGGGGGATGGTGTATCCTCTACAAGAGTAGGTTCCATCAGTAACGAATAGATGATGACAAAGGAGGCCCGAAAATGGGAGAGAAGCAGACGACATATCGTTGTCGCCAACATCGCGCCTATGGATGTTCCCCCGAGGGAGGTAACACGCCTCCTTACCTGAAAGCGATACCTTCCTCCGGGTCCAGGTGGGAGGTTTCGGTGACGAGACCCTTGATACCCCGCATTCCTCCATACATCATGTCCACGGTGACTTCACCGACGGTCTGGCTACCGAACTTCTGCCGGAACTCCTTCACGCGCACTCGTTCGTCGGCGATCTTGTCGGCCAAGATGCCTTTCAGATCCTAAAATTTTTTGCATTAAGAATTACATCGGATATCGATCTCATGTAAGCTTCGGTGTTTTCAGTAAGACCGATTTCCTTCCATCAGATGGAAGGAAGGAGAGAGATGCATCTTCAGGGGTTTCAAGAGCTGAAGAGCGGTGAGCCGAGGGAGAAATTCCGGACCGGTCATATTGACACAACGAAAAAAAATTCTCCTGATAGATTTACGACTTGTAGATAACTTCCGATCGGTAAGCTAATGTTTACAGCGTAATGCAGTGCAGGGGTATACTGAGCTTTTTATTAGTTTACGATGTGAAACTCACGACAATCACATCGATTCCACATCACGATATACCTAACCCGATCGGAGACACAGATATGAATTAGTGCTCGGATCCTGAGTTTTTCGTCGGGAACATGCTGGACGAAGCGGCCGAACCGCCTCGCGACTGCCGCCGAGTGACCAGAATGTTTCCGAGAATTGACTACCGGACCAGCTCTCATATCGATGTCAGGCCCCGAGTAGCCTCGAAGCCAGTAGATATTCCATTTCTGACTCGTCCCAGTGAAGTCTGCAAAGGACTTCGTTGATGGCTCACCCATCCTGAGTCCGAAGTCCGACTGCGGGTATCATAAGGTTCACGATATTTCCCGTGGGGGAAAGCTTCCGATGAAGGAAGCGCGCCTTTCGAATCGAGATCAATGACCTTGGGTAACCTTGAAATCGACACAGACAGGCTCCGAAGAGAACGGGAACCCGAAACAGCACAGAAAACGCGTCACGTGGCCGCAACGGTGGATGTTCTCGTGGAAGCCGACTTAGACGACAGTTGTTCATGCCGGAGCAGAATGAATGCTTTATACAGCACCTCTGTCTATCCCTTCCGCCGGTTTCCGTATTCGGGTGGAAAAAACGCTCTGGTTCGGCAGTCCGCGATCACATTCTTCTGATGACAAGCGAGCTCGATACTGTCACTCGAACACTGCAGGTCCAGGTACTTTCCCGATAGTTTCTACGTCAGACGTTCTGTCAAAAGTCAACGACGTAGGACACGTCGGGAGAGTAAGAAATCATGTGACGGTTCACACTGCACGAGAATATCACAACGACGACGACAAAATGATGATCTGCTCAAGAAGGCTCCGTAGGCCACGCCGACCACTGTAATTTCTATGGGTTGAATGTCGTCTTGCTCAATCGGAATCGTTGCCGAGTTCTCTATAAACCGAATCGATGGTCGACTACATTGCGGTCGTCGAGATACTTACGGTCGAGTCGGCCGAAACGTTCCTGGAGGACATGCATAAAGCAGCCGGGAGCCTCTGAAAGAGAAAAGACGAAGAGTCAACGAAGATCCGCCTGGGATAATCTCCGATTCTTCACGATACATCCTTCTAGCCATGAAATCGTGTCACGGTTTTCTACCAGGGGTTGCAGGTCTCGACGGTACGGCCGTACGAGCAATATACCCTCTGATCAAGAGCGAAATAGGCCACCACGAAGCACAAGGACATCCGATGTCGAGGTCGCGGAGAAGTCATGAGGACCGCGGTTCGAAACTCGCCGCACTCGGCTGGGAAACTCTTTGTGGTCGTGAGCTCGGACCGGATCAAGTCACGGCGCATGGACGCAAACGCTTCAATGACATTATCAAGACGAAAGATCAATTGAACCACGAGCTTCATGTCGAACACGGGTTCGAACCGCGGTACCCTCCGTACGTCCTCTGGAATCAAACGGAGCGGAAGCCCATTATTACCTGCTGGCAGAGAGCCCTGGAAGTAGGAAGAAGACGGGACAAAGCCATGGTAATCCCGAAGTTCGATGACGTGCACCAGAAAATCTGTTCTCACTGCTGCCGGTCGCGGTCTCCGCAACACTGTCTCGCTCGCTGCTCGAATGGATGACCCGCTGCCTTGTCCGAACTGTCGCTTGTTATCTTTGTCGGCAGCAGGCACCCTTTTGTGCCGCGAAGTTTGGCGCCTCTTTTCAAAGCTGGCCTTGGCAGCGAACTCTCGAAAGCTGTCGATGCGGTCATCTCCTGGATATCGTAAAAGACTAGCGACACCGAACGCTATTCAACGTCGCTCGATACACAGTGTATCGAATTAGCAACACGATGAGATCCCCGTCGTCTGGGTACCCGTGGACTCTGCTCTTGTGTCGAAGGTGACGTAACGCGGATTTTCCGGCAGTTTAGAATGCCGCATATCTGACACAATCCGGGAGACTCCGATTGGCTCTGATAGCTCGGGAGGGATACCCGTTTTACGAGATCCGCTTCCGAGTTGGAAGTCAGGAGTCCCGACTCGAGAAAATTAGCCTCTTCCCGTAATGTCTATGAAGAACCAATGGTCGCGCATGCCTTAGTGTTTGGGACAATTGCGCGCGAGACTCAGGTGCCTGATGCACTCACTTCAAATTTCTAAAGATAGCTCAGTACGTCATCTCGCTTCCAGACGGTTTCCCACTGTTCGTTCAAAGATGCCTGTCTTCCCTCTTCCCTCCATAGAGTATTTTGAAACCGATCGGGTGCCGAATATGATGGACCGCGTACTGCTCTGACTACTGCCAGAGCTGGAGTCATTCTTGGATGACAGCTCTCCAGTCGTTTCTCTCCGCCCCTCGTGCTGAAATCTCTAAAACAGGACACAGGACGCATCGTCACATTGAGCTCAGAAAAGAATGATCGTCTTTCGTCGAGAAACTTGCCGCCGACCGCGGCTAATCTTTGCCTTTGCCCCATCCTGTTTTCGGCGAATGCCACAGAATCGACGATCGGGAGCGAAGAATCGTGTTTCTGATTTCAATGATTAGAGAACTTCAAATTTAATTCTGAGCCGCGGGCCGCCTTACTCTCTTCTTCACTGTTGCACGAATACTGAATGAGAACACGATCTTCTCATGGGTTTTTGAAAAATATACAGTACTTGTCATCTGTTTATTTGATCTGCTCTGTTAGGCTGTTATGGAACGGTATAAAACCTGCAAACAAATCACTTAACGTTAACGCTATGGGTTGCTGCGATTGCTGCAAGAGTCATTTCGTTTCAGTGGAATACTGGGTGAACGCTTCTTCCATTGGTGAAACGCTCCAAGACGAGCGATTTCAGAGTTTATCGTAACATTCAGTACAAGTTATTATTGATTTGGTAAATTATTTACAAGAATCGATTCGGGAAGCCTCATCGGAACGAGAGCCGAACTCCTCTAGGAAGTGTTTTCGTTCGGTTCGACTACGGAACGAGGGGGGCGGGATGAAGAGTCATTTTTGATTTACAAGTCAAGAGCAATTAACCCACTCGCCGGATTCGACGACGATGATGCTCACGTTGACAGATAGAAAAGCACCGATGTATGTACTATTTACTCCGGAAGATTCGGAAGGGGGATAGAAAGTAGAAAGAAAGATTGAGATTACTGCGTCTGGTCAATCCGTTGCATATTCCGCACATGATTGAGTTACCAATCGAGTGCCGTCGTTGTATCGCCATTCGATTCCTTTTTACATAAACCGGGATGTTGTCAGAAATTCCAAGTATCGAGAGATCTCTTCGTAAACATACAAATTCCTCCGTTTGCTCCGGATTACAGAACCTGGTTCTGAGGGCATTCGGCATCAAGGAGGCTCTTTATCCAAACAACTTCGAAATGTTCCTATTCTCTGCCGCACACCTCAGATCTTTGATGATTTCACTCAGCCAATGTGACCCTACAGCTGAATTTCCGTACGATTCCCTCTCAGCGATCTATGTACTTCTGAGCATGTCATTATCTGCGGGATTCTCTGTACAATTTTTACACGGGAACTTTCTCTACACGGGTCGAAGGGTCCAAGGATGAGTCGCTTGATGTATTCAGGCCCTTCCGGTGAATCTGGTTCGTCTCTCAAGTCAGGAGAGGCTCCGGGCTGCTCACATCATAACTTGGCCTTGCTTTTTGAGGAAGTCGTCTCTGATTGTGTTGACCGAATTGAAAATCGTCTTGAAGTTAGGTCGACTATTCGGTTTGGGGTTCCAACAAGCTTTCATGAGCGCGTATACTGATGATGGGGTGCCGTCGGGACAAGAGAGAATGTTGCCCTCCTTCACGTAACTGGAAAATAATGATATGAGCCTCGTCTCGCGATCCGAACTCTGAAATTCCCCATCCTCAATTCCGAGACTTTCGTCGATTCCGTGAGGGCCGGCATGATATCACGTGCGTTTGGGAATGCCGTCGCTGCGCTGAACTGATACCAGGATCCATGGATCAAGTGCTTATCAAGAGTGTCGTGATAATTCTGGGAAAATGATCCCGGGATTCCTGCATTGCCTATTCTATATAAGGGCGCGGAAGATTCTCCAATGAGTGAGAATGACACTTACCGAACGACTTCCTCATGGGTTTTCCCAAAATACGGCTGCATCCCGAATGAGAAAATCTCCCAGAGGACCACACCAAATGCCCAGATGTCACTCTCAACAGTGAATCGATTATAGAGGATTGCTTCGAGAGGCATCCATCGTATGGGAACGGCGTCATGTTCGCTTCCTGCAAGTGAAATTTATTTTGATCCAGATTTGCGGCAAGAGCGAAAACACTTGGATGAAGGAATGGATTATCAAGATGACCGAATAGATGATCAGCTATCCATCTATTACTCCTAAATCAATCATTCATTATCCAACTTCAATCAATTGATCGGATTCAACTCCATTTTTTTCGGGCACTCTGATCATAAATCCCATGGTTTCCCAGCTCAATATCGAAATCCTCTCTCATATGTTCCTACCTTTGTAGTAGTTGGCTGTGTAGATTTTCTGCGACAATCCAAAGTCGGAGATCTTCACCGTCATATCCTCTGAGATGAGGCAATTTCTCGTGGCCAAGTCCCGGTGAACGAACTTCATGTCCGACAGATAGACCATTCCAGCGGCAATTTGAGCCGCGAGGTCCAGCTGGTCGAGAAAACTGAGTCTCGAATCGGTGAACACGTTCGTTGAGCCCGATCGAACGATATAGTTCGAGGGTGAGCACGATCTCAGGAACTCCTTGAGATCGCCGCGCTCCATGTACTCGAATATGAGGCACATGGGACTACCGATGCAGCACACGCCGAGAAGTTTGACGATGTTCGGGTGCTGGAACTCGGCCATGAGACAAGCCTCCCTTTCGAAGTCCTGCAGGAGTTCATCGGAGGCGTTGTCCTTGAGCATCTTGACAGCGACAACGGTGAAGTCTTCTCCTTTCCTGATGTTCGGAGCTTTGGCCTGGAAAACTCTCCCAAACGCCCCTTGGCCAAGATCCCGTATGTAAACGATGTCGTTGCGGGGATATTCGAGTTTCTCCAGTTTGGGATTGAGTTTAGCTTCGGTTTGGTGATAGGTGAGATTCGACGGAAGCTTCGTAAGGTCGATGTCTACCATGCTGCAGAGTCCCACAGAGTTGCCTGTGAGGGGTTTAGGTCAAAACGGATTTAGACTCGCGACCCGAGCACGGAAGCCTTCATGGGTTTCCGAGAAAGATTCCCTGTGGGATATCTAAGAACCCAACGAGGATCACGGCGAACTACAGTCGGGTCGAAAACATATCATCTCGGATCTTATGCATGGACATGGAAACGAGGGAAAAATAATGCCGAACTCTCGAACATCTACAACGGGACCGCTCGCCGGAAGTCACGCATGGAGATAAAAATAGAGGGAAAATTCGGGCTTACCGTTTGGCGCAGCATAAACCGCGGTGTTGTGGATCGACGAACTGACAGAACGGGGCTTGGAGAATGCGATTTTCTTGCAAAGGAGACAAAGCAGGAAGATGAACAGCAGGGCGCCCACCCCAACAGCTGCAGCCAAGGCGATCACCGGAGGTGTGAGCACTAGAGGATGCCCACCAGGAAGCAAAAACACATCGTTGCGGGTCTGCTCGGGTATCGATACGATCGAGCTGATGTTCTCTGAGGAAGCAAGAATTTTTTCATCAGTTATCTTGCCTCGGATCCCCTTTCCTGCTTGCGTTCTGGAGCAGTATATTCGTTATTTCTCCGTTCCGCAATGGACAGGGCGTAATGGAACGGGACATCTGCCCTCTTGATTAAGACAAGTCAAATTGGGGTAGGCTACGAACCACCATAGCAATCTCCGCCGCTCGTAGAGGCTCCCTCTGAAAGCTCATCGTGAATAAGTCTCCGAAAACAACCTGATGAGGTTCCGAGTCGGAGTCGCATATATTCTGTGAGTTTCGCCATTATACCGATCAAATATCGGAGGCTTATCCGGAGTCGGATGAGTTTCGTCTCGCGAGGGATATTCAGAGAGATGGCTGTTTCAAACAGCCCCTCAATATTCACAAGCAATTAAGCTAATAATTATCGTCAACTTGGTGCACTCATGATAATATTGCGTGACTCGCTGGACCGTCCCTGATTCGATATTGAAGGGGGAAATCTCTGAATACTCTCCGACATTCTCTCTCGCTCCATGCTCACAACGGTCAATTAAACTTCGCGTCAGGATCCGCAGGCGAGGAAACGGGATCTGCACGCGTGAAGAATCCCTCGACCGCTTGGCCAACCCATTCTTAATCCCTAAGCTCTCCGGAGCACATTCCGGTTTTTCCCCTCGTGGTGAGTTCCACGCTCGGAGTCTCTAAGAGCTCCCCATAGATCATCATGAAACATAAAGTCTGTGCATGGACTTAGCCCATGAAAGATCGCTCTCCAGCACATTTACCATGTCCACCCAAAGAATGAAGCTCCTGATCGGCACGAAATGGGCAGGGCAGCGGGCCGAGTGAAGACCCGGAGGCTAGATTTAGCACAAGGTGGAGGGGCAGGAGGAGGAAGTGAAGAGAAAACTCGCTTCCACTCACGAGGGTAGGTATCCCTCCTAATCTGCGGATCTCACACAAGGCAAGCTCTACGCAGTAACTTTTTGTTTTTCCTCTCATAAGCTTCGCGATGCTGGTTGATCGCCGCTGGCGTTCGCGATTTCCCTTTTTCTCTCGTTAGGCCTCGAGGAGTTCCTTCTGCCCATCGAATAATTGATGGTCAGACTTAATGAAATAGATACGATTCGAATCGTCTACTCGAAAACTACTTCTTGGCCGGCCCCGGACGACTATACGCCAAGCTGAGAATGGCTTCGACACGTTCAGGAGTTAATGGGGCTCAGAGGAGACCAAGGGCGAGAGAGAAAGATAATTGCTAGGATTGGGAGTCGTCGAACGGAAGCTTTAAATTGCTGTCGGGACGGTGATATGAGCAAGAGAAAAAACTGTAATTATTAGGATTAGCGCACAGAGTGAACAACGAGTTCACAATAGCGTCGACTTCGGATCTCCTTCTCCGAGTGGCGAACAAAAAGCGTCCGTCGAGATTCAAGGGAACAGATCCTCAGTTATCCTGACCGCTGTTGCAAGCGAGTTGCCTCTGCTCAGCATGGACAACTACAGGAAGACCTAGAGAATGAATGCGAGGCCTCTGAGCCGGCACGGCGGTCGAGCTGACGGCTGGATCGAGCAGTCTCCTGTTCGTCGACGGGCGGAGTTTTCCTCGGGCTCGCTTGGGCTCTCGAGCGGACTCTTAGCAGTGATTAGATGCCTCAACAACTGATGCCTCGGATGCCGCTCCTGACACTGAACCGACACAGAAACAACGTGAAATTCCACAAGAATCCTTCAGTCAATTCATCAGGCGGCGGCATCCAGCGCTTAGCCGGGATCAGCCGCTCGCGCTCCGCGTCGAGCGAGGGTCTGCGGCGGCCACCGAGTCTCTCGCGAGGAAACTCGAAATGTCGGCTCCTTTCACCGATCAGAAATAGTTGAATAATGGAATGAAGAAAATGGATGAGGTATATAGCAGACCAGGCAAATACGAATAAGAGGAAGCTGCGGATCTGGGGCCATGACGGGCCAGCTTTGGAACGATTCACAGCTCGCATTCGGCCCGATCCGGGTCATCGAATTCGGATATCGTTTTCCTATCGTAGAGTCCCACAGTGCGCTTTTCTAATTGTTCTTCGGAAAATTGTAAAACAGCAGCGACTCCGTATGTTGTTCTCATCCGAATCAGCGAATTCGAATGTCGACTGTAAGTCTCAACCACCGGAACTGTGGACTTTAAACTTTCGAGCTCCGAGGCTTCTCCCTTGCGGTCGGGACCGATGACGGTCCGGCGGTGCTTGTAGTGGGGACCCCCTCTACAAATTTCACATGGAGGCAATCAGGTTTTGGAGCCCACTACATGCAACGGGCGGACCCTGAAGTCATCAAAGGGAGAATAGGTAAATGAGCGTCTGATGCTCCGCCGACGGTGGGGTGGCTCCATAAGAGACTCCGGGAGGGAGAAAGATAAAAGTCGCTGAGGAGCACGGCCATAGAAAGCCAACGAAAGCGGCCACGGGAAGCCGGCAGCAAACTTTTGGACGACAAAAGTCGATTCGTGCCGGAGCGCTTTCGCGCCGCGATAAGCCGAGATGAGTTCATTATTTGATGAGCTCGCGGCCGACGAGTGAGCCGACAAGCGACGACACCACAATCGATACGGGAGTCGGTGCTCCGATAGGTTCCCGGACTAACCGACTCGCTCACTGACTGTTCAAAACATCGCCGAATAATAAATGGGCTCTCCCGTTCAATTTCGTCGCTTGGCTTGAACATAAACGCGAGCGATTCTCGAATGTTCCCATGAAAAGTCACATTTCGTGATTATTGACTAGCGTTCGCGGAATAAGGAGTCCACGCGAAAGAGTTCGATGATCATCCGAAGGAAAATATACGACGGTGCTGTGCTGAATCACCTCGGAAACAAAAGTCCGCTAGAAACGAATTGGTTCCCCGTCGGATGATTTCGGAACCCAAAAAGGCTTCCCGACGTCGCGTGTCAAATTACAACTCGAGCCCGAGTTAACAAACCGCGAGAATGAATCGCGTGCTTTCTTCTTTCTCGGTCGTTGCGCGCGCTCAGAACGAGTAAAGAGAGGATTTGCGGCACCGATTGAGCGGAGGGGCACCAACTTCGAGTAACGAGTCCATTTTGGAAATCTTCAGCCGGACAGACAGAGAGACCGGAGCGAGCAAATACTCGTTTTGAGACAGACAGCGATCTTCCCTCTCATTTACCGCCCAAGATAAAAGTCCGGACCAAAAGTTCCAGCGCTCCGGGTACCAACGATGGCGTAACGCCTCGAAAGACGAATCCAGGAAGCGTATGCGCCCTGGTAGACCAAAAGCGGGACTCTCGGAATCCGCTCGCAGCAGAGATCGCAGTCGGTTTCTGTCGGTCGACTACGCGCGTCCTGTCTCGGACCAGGAGGGATCGAGTGACATTGATTATGAGTTGTCGGAAGCGTTGGAAAACTAGAGAAATCTCAAATCCTTCACTGAGAATATTGCGAATTCCCCCGTGACGACGTTCAGGAAAAAAGGAGCTAGCTCGTGGAGTCCGTAAACAGAGCGCCTCGGAAGGAATGCCTCATCTTGACTCAGTTACCCGCCCGCGCGGCTCACGGCGCGGCGCCCTCGGCCCATATCGAGTTCTTAATCACCTGCACCGTCAAATTATTTCGTCATCGTGAATACTGCTAACCTTCTCAGACAAAACTTTTTTGCCCTGTTTTTCTTTTTTCAATAATTGCTTCCGCCGTAATCTTGGCACCAGATGGCTCGCCCACAGCTTACTAGCTGCGTACAGCTCTCCCGAGGATCAAACACATGAGGAGAGACTCCCAAGTTGGAATACATGAAGTGAAGGAAGCTATTCCTGGAAGTTTCATACGAGAATCTGGTACTCACCACAGAGCGGGATATCGCAGTGTTCCCAACGTCTTCGCGGGTCGGATGTGTAACACCAGGGTGTCGGTTCTTCACCACCGGCATTCCGACAGAAGTTTTCAGCGTTTCGAATTTCCGGGAACACCATCGGCGGTCTGTTGTGTGAATGTGGCTCCTGGGCATCCCACGCCTGACAGGTTATCCCAGATTTCGTCACATTAACTTTTCCTTGGTAGAAGCGCCCGCGGCCCCGGACGCACGTCGCTGGAAATGTCAGAGAGCTTTAGTCAGGAATTCGGGAAACATCACTGGAAATAGAAAACTGATCTCCCGCGCACGAAGTTCAGTCTGGAAGATGCCCGCAGAGGTTTCGCCTTGACGCCCCTACGCTCCGCGGAGCTCGCGGACTTCCGAATAGCCGCATTCAACACTTCTTGTCCATTTCTCCTCTGGCAGACGGTGGAGCCATGGTTCGGCCCTTTCAGGGTCTCTCGGAGACGTGTCCGCGCGAAGTCGTCGGGGCGCCTCCGTGGACCAGCGGAAATGCAGGATGATAATGAGTTTAAAATTTCTGCCATCAGAGCGCTCTTCTAACGCAAAAGCGCGGGAGCGGGCTGCGAAAAACGTCAAGGAAAGGAGTCAAATGAGAAGCTGAGAAGAAACTTCTTCTTGTCCGTCTTCCACCCCCTTGGAGCTGGTAAATTGTAGGCGGTGGTAGGAGTTGAACGAAAGCAGGAGAGGGAAAAACGCATCAACACCCGGAAGAGAGGCTCCGCGGCTCATCGAGATGAAAGTCGACTTTGCATAATTCAGTGGGATTCTCGGTGCTTAACACGAAAGGCTCCTGGAGTGTTCGCGTTCCATCTGTGTTCAGCACGGCAGCGTGAAAGTTCGGCTTTTCCGGAATTCGGGGTCAATCGCGAACCCGAATCAAAATCAGGCTTCAAAAATCATCGTCCGATAGAAATTCCTCGATTTTCAATATCGAGCAACTCGTTCATCGTCTGCGAAACGCGGGGCGGACTCCGACACTTCGTAAAATATTTGCCAGGGAGCGAAGACCCTAGCGTGACTCGGGGAGATTTTTCGGAAAAAACTTGCTAACGCCATCCGATTTCTCGGGTCTCCCTCGAGGGTTGCGCAGACGACGTAACTCTCCTCCAGGACTCCTTCATCGTCTAGTTCCATCTTCAGCTTCGCCTCTGGTCACTCTGCCTCGCTCGCATCCTTAATGAGGCCCTTTGTTCCCGTTTTCCCTTGCCCCTCTGTTAGGTGTGGTGAATTCCGACGGAAAGGTAGAGGTCATCGAAGGTAAGGAGGTGGGCGCGAGTCCGAAGTGAATCGTTTTCGATATTCTGCTCGAAATCAATTCCTCTCGGGGAACGTCCGCTCGGACTCATCCATCTTCGCCGGAGATCACGACCGCGGACTAGCGACGCGAGGGAACTCAATCCTACGAGCGGCGCCGGCGCAGCATGAGTGCGAAAGGAGGAATCCCAGAAATCCTTCGAAGTACGGCTCGGCGATTTTCAGACCGGGCTCTCGGAACGCGGGGATTCTCGAGGGAATACTTACTGGTGACCTCATCATGCCGGAAATCGGTGATGTGGGCATGGGAGCATCCGTTGGGATTCTCGTGTACGGATGGTAATTTTTCACAATAGGGCAATCGGAAGTGTCCCCGATTCGTCAAGTGAATCCCTCTCTGTTTGTTGTCCTCGATCATCGCCCACTCGTTGTAGCAGAACGACTCGCGCACCGCAACGCAGTCCTCTCTGAAAAGAAAAGCGTCGATTTCAGTTGGATCCGTGGGAAAGCGGTCGATGAAACCAGGTGATCTCTGATCTGGAGGATACAAGAGGCTATAGTCATCGATACTCTGTTGATATGCGTCATGTCGAGGGCCCGAATCGGCCGGAATATTTCCCACCGAGACTCGTGACACTTATCAATGGAAATCTCCCAAAAGCGAAGAAAGAACTCCTAAAGCATCGTCGAGGCCCCGGATTCGGAGACGTTATGATGCGCGGAATACGTGATATTCCTCGTTTGCCCTACCGGATCCCTCGAATCTATTTCTTCCCACCTAGCGTATGGAGTCGGCGCGCCGCTGCGGTACCACATAGCACAGATCAAGCCAGAGCGCGGGAATGTCTCGTCGTCCACCGTTGTCTGTCTCTTTTTTTTCGCGTCTGTTTCAGTCTCCGAATCGGCACTCGAATCACAATTTGATTTGCGGGGAGTACGAGAGACAACGGAGACTGAAGATTTTGGGGGGAATCCCGTCAATTTGTTGAATGTTTCGAATTCGAGTTTTTTCCCCAAGGTTCGGTTTTGTGCCCGGGATACGGTACCTGAATTCGAACTGAGTGACTGACTGCCTCTTTCGCTCACAGAGCGACTTATCGAAGCTCTCCTCGCTTTCTCCGGCAAACGGCCGACTAAATTTCAGCCTATCTGACTGAGATTTCAGGCGACACGAAGAAACAGAGGGACGAATTTACATATTTCACTCATTTATAAGGATCGCACGTCGCATATGATTCGTCCAACAGGGAACGGGATCCCAAAAGAGAAGCGAGAGAAGGGACCTGTCCGCTGATAAACATCGATAGTCTCTGCGAAGAGGTTTTCGTATTCAGAGAGAGAGGAGCAGGGACAAGCGAGGGGTGCCGCTTTCGATCTCGGCAGGGAAAATAGAACGAGGACGGAGAGCGACGATGAATGGCGCAGACCGGAAAAAATGTGGGAACTTCATCGAAAGCTTCCAACTCGAGCAAGAAGTTGCATCGTACATCAGGAGGCTCAAGGTTGTGGATTATTCCATAGATTATGCCGGAGCCGCATACGGGATAAGGGAGCGACGGACGAAGAAAGACGCCCACTCATGGTGGACAGGGTCCTGCTATTCTCCTGCATTCATCCATCTGGGAGACCATCCGTCTCGATGTGGAGCCGACGTGAATTAATCCGGTCTACGCGAGAGCGTCAAATCGGGTTCTAGCCGGTCTTTCACTTCCGGCAAGATTGGACGAGATCTCGGCAGCTCGCGAAGGACCCCTCCCCTCCCCCCCAACTCGGTCGAGGAACCCCCGCTGTGATTCTGAGAAATCAGACGTACACTCGAGGGAGATGCTCGCGTGAAGTCAACTGGGCCGATCGAGTCCTGTGCATCGACCAGAATCCGTAAGAGACGTTGAATGTAGGTTGCAAATAGACGAGACGTCAGTCTCCTCCCTAACAGAGGATCAATTCCCGGTGCTAAGCCCGCCTGATTGGCCTGAATCCACTGCAGTCGACGAGAACAACGTCCTTGTTTCGCTCGCTCATCATTAACCCAGTTATTCTTGTCTACGGTCGCAGTATAAAATCATCGACTCCGCCATCATTTCCTCTGAAGGAGAGGAGAAAATGGACGAGGGGTGGAGGAACAAAGGAACAGCCGAGACACAATCGGGCGATGGAGAAAACCATTCCAAGCCTCGAGGACAAGGATCGAGGAATTATACGCAAGGCAAACCCGGGAAACCGTCATTCCATCTTGTTCTCACTCTGGATTTTTATTTTCAGCTCCCCGCTCTCCCGGAACGTGGAGCGATCAGGAAAACTTTGAGCCAGATGCGACCACCGATATTATTAAGTCGTTCGACAGTAGACAGCGGAGAGCGGCGACGGCAGCAGCCGCCTGCCTGGTAGGACGCGGGTGGATAGGAGACCTTCAGATGTCGAGATCGGAGCAATGGGAAGGGAAAACTTCCTTGGAAAAATTCGGCCTGGACGAGATCACGAATTCTTGACCTAGCAACATGGGACGGTGCCCGGGCTTGTCATGAGGACCGAGCGCGATAGGCAAGACGAGGAATTTCTCGGGGCAGTGGGACTCCTTCAACTCTGGCTCGTCCTAGGATGAATTCTATACCGGGTAGCGATCCACTTCGTTGGTTTTCAATGGACGCCAACTACTGCGAGCTGCTCCGACCGAATTATCCATACAATCCCCGAGTTTCTCACAGCCTGTCCACGATCATTGTACTCTACTTAGTCACTCACTTTCTCGTCGCATCCGAAATCTAGATTGAAACGGATACGGAGCGACTTAATCAGATTTGTCCCACCCACTGCGTAATCATGATGAGTCAGACTCACCCTCGCTAGCTCCACGGGACTCGTGTTTTATATTTATATCATCGCTAATTCTGATGGTATAGGCCCAGGCCACTTCCCCAGGCGTGGGGCATTTGATACGGAAGGCTTCCCTCACGGCATTCTGTCAGAGTCTCCGATCGGGCGAACTATGGGTCGCGCCATGCCACCGGGAAAGCGCCGTGTCCGCTATTGCATAGACAGGTTTTTTTCTCACGGGAGAAAACTTTCCACGGGACTCCGTCTCCGTCATGGATTGGGGTGTGTTCAAGAGTCTAACGTGGGTCCGAGTGAATCGCGATTGTATTTCGCAGTCTCCCTCGGCAGAGTCCGTCCGGGATCTGCTGGGAACCGCGAAAACTCCGAACGAGGAATGAGATCGGATACTCCCCGAGTCCATCCATCTGTGAGCACCACATCCTCTATTCGTGTGTCCGACTTCCGTGCCTCGGCATCCTTAAAGAATTCGATTCGGATTTTGTTGTTGTTAGAATTGAAAAGCACCGAGAGGAGATTTAGAGATGAGGCGACAGGCAGGCAAGGAGACGAACGAAAAGAAATACGATCATCCGCCAAACCACCCGCCCGCCTCCTCGTCCGGTCTCTCGCTCGCTTTGAAAAGACCAAGCGACTGTAAGGGGGCGGAGAGAAGAAACAAGGAGAGAATTTCGAAATTGAAATTGTGTGATGCCACCAAAAGCCAGTGAGGCAAACGTCTCCGTGTTTCCCGCTCCATCTTTTGCTCCTAGTTCTGCCCCGACGGGGCTCCGTACGACCAAGCGAACAGATCCCGGTCAGACCGAGGGGGCGGGAGGCAGCCAGCCCATGAAAAAACCCTAATATTCGTCTTCCGTGCAGCGGGATTCGTGAAATGCTACCGAGCCCACACAAAGACACACATTTTCCCCTCGAACTCCTGCTGCTCCGTCCTTCTCCTCATTGTTCTCCTTGCTTGAGTTTCTTCGTTTCCATACTCCGTCTTCGTCGTCGTCGTTGTTCGGGTTGCGAAAGACTGCGCATCGAAAATGTTGAAAGTTCTTCGCATTCCATCCTCGGCGTTCTCTACTTGGGAGATTCCCTCCCGGTTTCTTGCAGCCACCGAAACGTCCGTCAGCGAGCTCCGAAATGGCGGCGAGATATTGTTCCTGCCGTATTTATGCGCGGGCACACGATTCAAACCCACTAGCTGATCCGCGGCTTGCTTTCTCGAGGCGTTTGGTCTTCGCCCGGATTTTCCTCCAGCTCGGTCAAGGGATATTCGAGTTTCGTAGAATCAGAGCTTCGCCTCGCGTTCTCCCCATGATCTTGACGAAATATGAAACAGTTGCGGGCCACGGTCAGACGCAATCGCTTGCATCGGCCCACATGGGCTCACCAGGATGACGAGTGATGTCTTTTTTTTTCTCCATTTGTTCGTTCGGAACAGAGCACGTTGCATCCGTACGCACAGTTCAACGAACGTAGCGACGTATTTATACATATATACGTAAACCTATGAGAGCGGCTGACGTAGCGACCGAACATGTGTCGTGACGCAGGTGCGAGCGGTAGACGGCATCGTTCCGTGCGGTGCTCACTGATCCAACGTGGCGAGGTCAGGGATTGAGTCGACACACGTCCATCTATTCATTAATTCATTAGTTTTCTGTGACACATATCCTGTTCCTCGCGGTCGGATGACAGACATCATAACGACTATCGCGGCATAGCGTTTCAAACGAAAGCTGAGCCAGGCGAAACCTGTTGAGAAATCCCACTCGTTCAGTCCCTATCAGAGGGTCTCTTGGATTTCCTCTTGTTAGCGGGTCCACAGTTCCCATTGGGGTCCGTCGCTCGGAATACGGACCCTCCAGCACGAGGAACCTATCGGTTCGAAGCATTCACTTAGCCCTCTCGGGGGCGTGGGACCCTCTGTCGTTTTGCAACCCTACGTCCACGTTTCTTACGGAGAAACTTCTGTGGCTGCCCGAGGCAGCGAGGCGTGTTCCGAGCAGCCGATCCCTCAAACCATCGCTACAGACTTAGGGCAAATGTTCGATTCGGGCTGAATTTGGAATGTCTGTATATTCCATCTGTTCCGCAGCGTCTTCCACTTGACGCATTCATGGCGAATCAGCACAAAAATGGATCGCGAATGTTTATATAATATTTTCTTCAAGAGAATTCCTTCTTTTCCCCTCCCAGTCCAAACGCAGCCCATCGTTTCGACCGAGACGATATTCATGTCCCTGACGGGAACGCTCTCGGGCATAAAAACGCACGTTTTTGCGGTGAAGAGGTTCTGCCGAACATGGGAGAGGGCAAGGGATAGCAGGGCAGTCCCGACGGACCCGTCCGGCTACTTCACTTAATGTCCGTATGCAGGGGTCGAGTTTTTTTCCGGCTTCGCAGGCGTCTTGTTGTCTCGTGGAACGGAAAAAAGATGAGAGCGGAGTGTAGAGAGTCGCGACATCGTATCGTCGACTGAGCATGTGCTTATATTTTTGTCGAAGACAAACATTAGCGAGCACGCGCAACAGCTCGCTGTTATCTGAACACAGCGATCTCGGACAAACGCGAGCTCGCAGCGTGAATCTGAACGATGTCCCAGGATCACGCGCGGATCATTGTATCATACGCTGGACCATGGGATCCATGTTAGACCCGCAAACAATATCATCGAGATTGAGTCAGCATTATTCTTGCTCAGGTACTCAATTCTCTTTTCGATAAGGGTCCAGATCCCATTCCTTTCAATGCGTAAAACTCAACTCAGGAAATCGAAATTCGGCCTTAGCTCGCGCTGCAGACTGCGGTCCATGTGCGGGAGGTGGTTGGAATGGTTTTGGAAGCAGTCGTGTCGGTGGACGCTGCAGCAGTGGGAGCTGTCAGTGAATTTTTCATCAGTTACGCTCTCCCCTTTCTTCGATCCCACCTCCGATGATCTTCTCTTTTCCTGCCCTCCCTGCCCACATCCTTTGAGGATTCCCGAGACAAGCGCTCGATTTGGAGAACACCTCACCGTCCGGCTTCATCGACAGACATACACACTATGTCAGTTCTCGACTCCCTTTGCCAGTTCCCCCGATGAGGCTGCCCTGACGCCCTAAGCGGTAGAAAATTATTCAAAATTGATGAATGTCTCTAGCGGGCGGAATGACCAGGTTTTCGCTCATTGCGAAAGATCGCACAATCAATAATTATTACTGATGAAGTGAAAATGAAGGGCCACGGCCCCCCTGCGTCGGGTAGACTTGTGGCGACGCTAGTTTTTGTCAATTCCGGAATAACCCCGTTTTGCGTGGGCTGAAGTTGAGCAAAATCACCGGAGGAAGACGCTGACTCAGCAGAATCACCCCGTGAGAAATTTGCGAATATAGCGAAACGTTTGAGGAGGCGAGTATAAGGGAAATACCACAGATAGCAAGACGGCGAAGGTGGCCGCAGAGGTGGCTCCAGTCGTTAAGAAGAGCGCTCTGCTGATTTCATATTCCCCTATTCTCCAACATGTAACTTTGGAGAGAGCGGATGTCGACTCAGCTAAAAGCTCTCAAGATAGTGAAGGGGAGAAACGGAGGGAAAATCCAGACATATGAATTTATGCGAATAAGATCGGTCGAGGCGGTAACCTCAAAGAGTAACGAATCTCAAGGCCTTCCCCAGGGTGCTCATGATAAGTGATATTCTCCCTGCCGCTCAAAACCGCCCAGCTAAAGCCTACTCGAACTGTACGGCTCGGGTTCAGACTTCTCCGGAAATGCGTTTTGAAGCTCTCCTGCTTCTCCTGTCCTCCGAGTATCAGCATGACTCTGAAAGGTCATTAAAGATTTGCCAGACTGTGACAAGCGGGGTACCGGAGGGATTGTCCTGTGAACCGAGTCAAAACAGCGCTCCAAGCTCGGGTCGCATCGCCGGCAACAATTAGTTATTTCCCGGCAGACGGTCGGTGGGAACCACAACGACGGGAGCGGCGATGGAGGCGTCGACGACGCCAGCAGCGACGGCGAGAACTAATAAAAGTCTGTTGTTTACCGGCTCCGTGGTGGTGGGGTGGGCTCGCGAATTGTGTCTCGTCCGAAAGAGTCCGCGAGCGACTGTGTACAGAGTGTAATGAAATTACTTGGTTAGGCTTTCGGTAGCCCTGGAATGTTGGTGATTGAATCACACTCACAAAGCTCGCTCACTCGGACACATCGAACGGTGACAGGAGCAACGGTAGGCCTAGGAAAGACCTGCAGCTTGGAACTTCGGTGTGAGCGAGAGTGTTTGTCGTCTTCTTCCGAATGGACATGCCACACCTGATGTTGCATTAGGAGGCGGCCGCGAATTAGCTTGTGTAGCGCATAGTGGACGGCTGTTGCCGGAAGCCGTAATTAGGCCGAGCGCGCCGAGTCTGCCAGAGATATGAGCTTAGTGTTGGATGAGGTAAACTCAGAACCTTCGTCCTTCCGTCAAGGCAGCGGAAGCTCGGGGTCCGACCTTCGCAAGTAGAGACCTTGGTCGCCTGAATGCGATGAAGAGCTCGACCCTGCGATTCCGAACACGAAAGTAGTGAGCGATTGAGAGAGAACGGATCAATGTTTCTGGATGACGCGCGATTCTGCGAAAACTCTCTGGATCCCGCACGGGGAGTTTCATCCTTCCTCACGCTCGGGATTTTTCTCTGGTCTGATCTGAATGGAAGCTTCGCAGCAATCTGTTCCTGACTATTCATCGACTTGCTCGGAGATTCTCACGGCCTCATCCTCGAGCCCCAGGCTCGAGATCTCTATCCATCATTTTATCACTCAGTCCGAAAGTTTTGGCTCCGTCAGAGTCGCAGACATTTCCGTGTGCGGTCAGATACCTCGTGTTCGACCTCATGCCTGCTTCGGCCAACCTCGTTTGCCTGCCGCCCTCTTGCTCGGTCGTCTGTTCGTGCTTCCACTTCTCGATTCTGATCTCCACCCACGTTCGCATGTATGCCACGGACCGCCTCTTCGTACTTTGACAGGTGTGGTCGTCACGCATACGAAAATTATATAATTTTTCCGCGGATAACATCGACGTCGGGTTCCATTTCGACAGCTGAGATTTACTAATGGTCGTTGCGATGGAAACTCACCTGCAGAGAGGCTTCGCCCAAGCAGTTCCCGCCTTCCATTCGCACTTCGGGAAAGCGTAATGACATAAAAGAACTTCAGCGGCATTTCTGCATGGCTGCTGAAGCGGACGGACGAGCTCGTCCCAGAGAGCTGCTGTTATTTGCTCGTTGATCATCACTGACGATAGGTCAGCGGGGATATCGTAGTACACGAGATGCGGTGCTTTCCCCAGGTACTGCAAAAGAGGATTTTGATCGTCAATATCGATTATGTGCCTTTTCCTCCCGACTCAGAAGCGTCGAGTTCGCTGAAGCAGGTGAAAATTCCAGCAACGCAGTAGATCAGACTGATGGGAAACGAGTCCTACCTTCGAACACACGGTGCCCGCATACGCTGAGCAAAAGCCCTCGGGTCTGTCTGAAGTGACGTGCTTCCGGCGGTGATCGCCATCGTGTACTAGAACGCCTTTATTGTGCCGAACCATGTCTGGACTTTCTGCAAGGACAAAAAAAATTAGGTACTTCAGTGTCACAGCAAATTGTGACCTTCAGCGGAGGAACATTGCCCTGTGGAGAATTGTCACGCTGAGTTATTCGATAATCCCTAAAATCAATCAACTCCTTCGTACTTTCCGTATCTGTATTCGGACTCGCCAATCGAGGATTGTCGGTTCAACAATTGGGAGAGGCCAGATTCATCGTCACGACATCGTCAATTTGTCAAAGTGAATCTGCATTGGATATTCGGACCCCTTTCACTGTGCGCTATCTGAAGCTCGGGATCTCTCTTTCCCAGAGAAGCCTCCGGCTTCGCAACTGTTTTTGCAGGGACAACACCCTCGAGCCCGATCCGATGTCCCCCATTCCTCCTTCCTACAACCCGTCCACAGTCTTGTCACCGGTCCGCTCTCAGCTCCGACACTTTAGGATCTCCACCAGCTCTGCCGCACGTAAAAACGTGGTGAGAGCTTTTTATGTGGGCTATCGCTGGAGAGCTTTGCTACATGATAAGACGCATGCCGATTCGATAGGATTGCCTGTAGCGCTCTTATAAAATTTTTAGCTTTGTCTAGTCTTCATCCACCAACAACAACAACACCAACAACAACGATGGCAAGATCGGCTGAAACCCTACACCGTCCATATCGACATCAACAACAACGGCAACATCATCGAACGAAACTTCCCACACTCCGATGGATGCTCGACCGCATTGCTGACCGATGGCAGATTGGCTGGCTGACGAGAGTGAGCTGTAGAAAATTGATAGAAAGTGATTTGGGCGCGTTCAGGAACGCGCGCCCTTTTTGATGCAACGGAAATGACACCGGAAGTTGAGAAGCGCTAATGAATGGCTTTGTGAACGTTGTCGGTCGGTCATCGCAACGGCTTGCAACGGAGCTCAGCTCAGAGACATATGAATAAATGAATGGGCCCGCCAGGTCTAAATGACAGCAGGAGATTAGCATATAGATTAAAGCGCAACTCATTGTCGGTAACTCAACCGAAACCCTCTCCCGAACAAGAAGTGTTCCGTGCGATTTCACCCGGAGCACAATCTACTACTCTGGAGAAAAAAGACAAACAGACGCGGTAATTAATTCTCGGAGCTCACTCGTGTCATCAACAACTGCATTTGGGAGCGGCGCCTCCTTCTCAAGCTCGCTTTGTCTTCGCGTTCACCCTTTCGAGTGTTTTACAAAACTAGCTCCCGCAGAGTCCAATTGTTGCCCCGGGCTACAATGACGGGTCGTATGACTGGTAATTGGATTACATCGGTCCAGCCATATGTACATGCGACCGAATGCAAAATGACCGACGATAATAATTGAGACGAGCCTCAAGTGCGTTAGCTCGAATTGATCCTGTGAGCAGATTACGAAAGAAACACCGAACGCCTGGAGGGTGCATAGTGAGTGAATGCGTCGAGTACACAAGAAGCCCCCGCGCTCAATAAGCTTCGGATCGAGACAGACTGTTGCTAGAATAGGTATCGCCGTAGGGAGCTAGCGCAGAGCTCGGAGCGCACCACAGAATTACGTGGAACACTTTGGTTCGCAATGAACATTAGACCTCCGGAGAGAAGAACCTGATCTGCATATAACCTGCCCCGGCTTTATATCCTCCATCGACACAGACCCAGGGAAAACGGTATAAAAAGGAGATCCGGGAACGGACGCTGTTCCCCTTCCAGGATCAAGGAGGTCTGGTCTTTGAGGAACTTGGGATAATCCTCTCGATGGATTGAGCGAACATTCATCGAGCGCTCTGAATTTTTATTCCGACAGGAGTGGGAAGACTCGATCTGCCATTCTCGGAGAACTCGAGCCCACCGGATTCAAAAGTGTACGGCTGGGCTGAGCAGCGTCAGTGAACGCGTTGTTGCATCCGAGGATTTTCTTCGACCCAAACTCCGAGTGCTGGGGAAGTTCCGTCGGGATCCCGAAAAGTTCGGGTCGATCTCACTCTCGGAGACCTAAAAAGACAGAAGGAGAGCGGCGCGCACAGAGTTATGTTGTCATGCTCGCCCGGAGCTTGCTCTCGAAACTTAATTTCCGTGTAGAGAACTTTGCAAGAATCTCCTCTGCGAGCAGGACAGGAACACTACTTGGAGAGCTTGCGCATCGATGCCGGACGAGGAAGTCCAACAATGAAAAAAATTCCTGTCGAGTAGAAGTAGCAGGATGATCACGTCGACAGAAAATGCTCAGGGGAAAATCAAAGGCGGCGGCAAGCGAGCAGGCCCGACCGTAGATAGATTCCGATGGGAAAATCTCCACGAGAATCACGGAAATCACCCTCCTCTCACGACAGCGCTGCCGCGGATTCACCGAGGGGAGGGGGAGAATTTCAATATAGCTCCTCAACAAATCGGATGTGAGTGGAGTTGCCCGGCTCGGAGTCGCCGTCCGCAACGTCAGGACCCCTGTCGACTCCGCCGCCGTTTTCGAGAATGCGGTGGATTAACGAAGCGAGGAGCCATCGATCCACATCCATCGTTGCGACTTGAACTTCTTGTTCCTCCCTCAATGGGACTATCGGACGAATCGTACCGTCGCGCAGTTTTGTGCGCTCGACAAAAGCGTCAGATGGAGTCACCCTAGTCAGCTCCATCCGCAATGCGAGGAGAAATTGCGACGAGTGGTCGGATGGTCGAAAGATGCCCGACGATGGGCGGCTACTCCCGTTGGGGCTTTCTGTGGAGATCTCGTTCGATTTTCCGCCAGGTGCCCCGTCAAGTTTTCTACCGGAAGGTCCCACTCTAGCCACCGCAATGTTAAAACACGAATTACTCGTCTTGGATCTGTGTCGGTTGGCGGTGCTCGTGCACTCATTCGCGGGACTGATGAGGGGTTCCAGACTCGAGCGAAATCATCAGACCGATTGACGCGCTGCGAGATTCGATGTAGTCGTTCACGGAACGTAAATAGTGACGTCTCCCCCGCAAAGCGTATACGCCGGATCGCCAGCTTCGGGGATGCGTCGCAAAACGTCAACGGGAGTTTTTTTATGGAAATAAATTTGTCAACAGGGACCGCTCTTGTGCACAAGTTGTCCGTCTGAAGCGAGTCCGGATAACAAATATAAATAAAACCTTCCTTGTCCCGAGGGACACGCGCCGAGTTGCAAGAAAAGGGAACCGACCGCTCAGCCGTCGAGCCGGCGAGCAAACGAACGAAACGACACTGGAGTGGAAGGCGAAAGCGAACGGAGTAAGAGCATTCATGTGCTGTGCTTCTCCATTCAAAAGGTCCGGCGCGAGATCGACGACCGAGCACCATGGAAATCAGAGCACCGCAAGCGAAATTAATGGAACGAGAATCGCGGACGCTACGCGGGATGTGGATTCGGGTAGGCGGAGAGAGAGTGTCCGTGTGAAGTGACCGAAGTCGTAAATATAATTGACGCGACGAGCTTTCACTGCAACGTACAACATTATTTGGTCGGATTGTGTAACGTTGTACTTCGCGCACGTCACGGCACGCCGCCACCCCACCATTAAGACGGACAGCGTCAGACAGACAGCCGGGCATGCAGGCGAGCACGTTCGTCCTCGGGGACGAGAAAATGAACGACGGAACGCTAAGTTTTATAAATGACTGTTGCACTCGTAGAGATTCTCGACTCGCCTTGTCTGCCCGCCTGCCAGGAAACCAACACCCATTCAGACAAGGCAGTCGACGTCGTCGGAGTGCTCCCCGACACCGAGTTCCTCATCAAGTCTCTTCGTCGTCGGCGACATCGTACGTTGAGCGTGACGCCGCGGCGCTACCGAAAGAGGGGTTACCGAAAGGGATGCTTTCGGCAGTGCTTCAAGATTAGCGCGACGCGGCGATGAAACTCAGCACGCTAAAATGACACCACCACTTTGTAAGGAAGCTTCTCCTCACTGAGGGCCGTCGCCCCTCCCCGTGCTCCCCCTTCCCGGTTCTTAATCGCCCGCCATGCCCGTCCCAACCACCGTCTCGAGGAGGTGCTCGAGCCCCCCCGTGGAACGAGTGATTCCGTCTTTTCTATTTCCGGTGTGTATTGGACTTATTTCGGTCGATATCTTCACGGATGCCGCTCGACTTCGTTACGCTTTCGGTCTTCTGCTTCCTCTCTATCTTCGCATTCGACTTTTGCTCCGGGACGGGGGAGTCTTCTTTCTTTTCACGCTTGCTCTTCCAACGTTGAGCGGCCCTTCGGCTGTGGGTCCAACTGCGAGCGGAGAGCAGCAAAGATAAAAGCCCCACCGAGAACCTCGCCAACGCCCGCGCGCCAACTCGTCCGTGGCTCCCCGAAGCTCGTGAGGCGTAAACGTCAACAAGTGAGAATCAACCCTACTTCGACTTGGCCCCAAACGACCCCCTTCGTTGCCTCGAATCTCTTCAACAGTCAGTCGGTCGGTCGCTCGGGCGACTCCCTCCGGTGCTAGCACATTGTCGCGCGGCGGCGCCCCGTCAGCCAACCATAACAGCGTGAAAAAGACCAAAATTAACTCGGCCCTTCTCAGAGAAGAAGTTTGCTCGGCTGACAGACAGTTGGATTGTCGTTGACGACGCTCGCAGAGACGGCGAGACGGATTTACGTCTTGCCGTGCAATGTGAGCTGCTTGAGGAACTTTCCCCTCCCTCGAAGAAATTCTCGTATAAGACGCCGACCGTGTGACACAAATCAACTGAAGTCTGTCTAACGACAAAGTCCCGCAATTGTCGTTCGGGCGAGCCTTGGTCGCTGACAATAGGCCCGCACACGATATAGATTCTTCAACAACCAGATGAAGATTGATGGCATACGCGACTAGGGTCTAAACCGCGAACAATGGTCATGCGACGCGGGAGCTGCTCTGGCTTTTACCATGCAGATACGAAACGAGCCATTCCTCACCGGAGCACCTCTCGGCTGATAGCAGGAAGTCTGCGGAAAGTCTCAACTTTGAATCTGATTTCTGCTGACAGCTCTTTCGACTTTGGCATCGTCCGTTGGAGTGTGGAGCGCGCGGATGGAATTATCTACCCACCGTTCTCGTCGTCGTCATCGTCTTCGTTGTCGTCTTCCTCGGATTCAGGAAACGAACACATCATGCACTCCTCACCACCTCACAGCTTCGGAGTCTCTGAGTAGGATAATTGAATTGCGTGACAAGTCTAAGATTTACGGACGGAATGAGTCTCCAGCTCTTTCAGAACGTAGCGCGTTAACGCACCAGACTCGCTTCGGATTTCTGAACGAGTTGAGCCGGTAGCTCCAATGATTGAAGGAGAGAGGATCAAGTGAGGCCTCCGTGAGAGAACTTGTTATCGAGATGACTTAGAGCACACTGTAGCTTCGCCCGGCTACATCGGCCGATGTGGGGAAACGCGTGCCGCTCTCATACAATTGGATGAATTCTCACTTGCATTAGTTCCAATCGCTGTCATAAGTTATAAAACCCTAGTCGAGAGACCGACCCGGAACACATGAAACTGCCCCCTGACCCCTCTCCGCTCCCCCTCCCCCGCTCGGGAGCGAAGGGAGAGCAATCCGCAAATTGTTCCAATGACCGTTTCCGCAAGAGAGGCGCGGATGGAGGAGTTGAATGTCGAAGAGAAGGGACAAAGCCATTGCACATGTCGTGCATAATTGCGCCTTCGCCTCATAATTTCCAAAGCGGGGTTGGGTCGGAACTCCGAGGAGAGACACGCGCACGTGTCTCAATCAACTGATGTGACTTATATTCAACTTTGGTTGTGATAAGTTTTCTCCAATATTCCTCTGCTCCGACGCGTTGCCATTCTCTCTCTACCGTGAATTCGAGTGCATGTAGGAGATCTCCGGCGATTGGCGTTCAGGAATTTCGGAGAAATGATGGAGCGAGTTAAACAGAGGGGAAAAAAAGATGAATCTGGGAGAAGGAAGAGTCAATTATCAGCAATTACGGTGAAATACGAGCAGAACAGACCGCCGGAGCTGCGACGTTGACGACGTAATGGTGTGATCTTTTTCACCATGACGATGATAAATCGCTGCTCAAATAACTTACATTGTCGGAATTACTCGCTACACATCGGCTTTCGCACACGACCGACTCGGACGCCAACGACGACGAGCGACGAGGCCTCTGAGTAAGCAAATAAACACCGACCGGCAAGCGAAAGTGGATCGATTTTGGGATTCGTATCACATGACGAAAGATCAGAGCCGAAATCCGGGAAGTAGTTTTGTGAGATTCATACCCGAACGGTCTCGAGAACAGAACAGCAATTAAACGCCTTGGTTCATCCTCAGGGACTACTGAAGGAAACATCTGTCGTCGGCTCCTGATAAGTTTCCTGATGACATCCCAATAGTAGAACTCGATCGTCTGAAAATCTAGTTCCTCCGAGGCGGGCAGGTGCTCGACCTCTCCAGGCGTCGTGCGAGGCCTTGCAAAACGGATGGACGACGGTGCTCTCGGCAGCAAGCCGAATTTAGAGGTACATACGATTCAGCAAACCTCTCCCTCCATGAACAGTCAGTCTGCCCTCTAATGACCGTTGGCGTATAATCCTTGCCTCGTCGATGTCACGGAAGCCTCACAGAAAGACTTGTGGGACGACTTCGCCCAATTATTGAGCAACGAACGCCCCTTGAGATCTCTCATCTTTTCTCCAAAATAACCTCCACTCCATCGTACCGTTCGGTCGGGCAGCCAAGACTGCTTGCGGATACCTCTGTCAAGACGGGCACTAAGCCTCCGGGTCGAGACGCTCAGAGCCCAAAGCAGGACGGCGGAGATGAGACTGGGTGGGAGAGAATCAGCCGTGATCGCGAACACAGACACATCTGTATTTCAAACGTTGCAATTTGAGAGTGTAAGCATGTTCTCTTCTCCGTCGTCGGGTCGAATTCGACGGGGTGCATGCGGAGAAAATTTTCGCCATTCCTCCAAATTGGCGCTATTTCCCTTGTACTCCTCTCACTTTCCCCAGTCTCGCAATCATTTTCGAGCCTTTTTCCCCCACCTTGCTCCTCGTCCGAAAAGGAACGCTTGAAAGTGAGTTTCCAAGCGAGAACGAAATTGAGTCATTGTCACGAGGGGAGAGGGAAGGAAACGGAGTTCATAGCTGATGTGACTTGGAGTATGAGCTGGTGGAACTCCCACGGAAATAAATTGCGGCTGCAAACTCTCGACCTGCTCCGCAAGAATATTCGAGGACTTCGTGACGATTTCCGGATCCCGGGAAGGCCCGTCACGGTCTGGTATGTCAGGTTTCAAAATTTTCCGAGTGCGCGCTTGATGCTGCTTCTCGTTGACTAAGCGACTCGTGACGTAGCAGATCCGTTTCTTCCTTCGATTAAGCCGTGATTTCGCGTCTTGGATTCAGCACATGACTGTGTTTTTGGCCTGTTCTCCTCATTGCATGTTTCCCATTTCATCCTAATCCTGAACCACACTCCGCTTAAGTACAACTGTCGCTCGCTCTCGTGCGAGTTGAGTGAGATACATATCTCGGCGTGTCACAAGTCTCCCCCGATGATGTTCGCAGACGAAAAGACAGTGAAAGCGGAGGAAGAGAAGAAGGGGAGGAGGATATCGTGGGGTGCAGCATCACTGCGATCCCAGCGCGAGCGAAGCCGCGAAGGGACTTTTCAGCGACTCGCGAGAGGAGATAGCCCAACAGAGCACAACACTTATCAGCAGATATGATGAGTCACTTTGAGATTTTCGTTCTCTTTCGCTTTCTCCTCGCTTCCATCCTGTCCATAGTCTCGTCATCGGACTCGTCCCGTCGTCGTCGTTTTCCTGGTCGGCATCGCGTCGTCGGTTTCGTCGCGGAACTGCTCTGCTTGCCACCTCCATCCACCCGACACCCGAGCGGGACAAACTCTGCCCGTTCGAAGAAGAGGGAGGTGGAGCATCGTTATGGAAATGTACGCCGGCTTAATTAGAACATCGGAAGGCTCAGACAGGCTTCAAAGGATGCCTGTCTCGTTGCTTAGCCGGCTGACTGGTTGGCTCAGTGACTCGTTGGTTGCTCCACAGCTTCCTCGTCCTGCCCACCTCCTCACCGATTCCCCACGCGCTAACGGGGGGACGGGAAGGAGAGGGGAGGGGGGCGGAGGGGCATTCATACGCCCACAGACCCATCCCGACAGACATCGACCGAAGCGCTCGAAGAACTCTAAACTGCCGATGATTTGGATCTTCTTAACGAACGATGACGCAGCACCCGAGAAGAGCGTGAGGGCCTCGGATATCAGAAACATAAAAAAAATATTGGGAAAACTCCGAAGACCGAGTCTCCGACGGACGGACCCGGACGACGGCATCGTCACCGGCTCCACGGAGAGACCAACGGACACAATGAAGTCTCCTCCTCCTAATGAATTGAGCTTGACTGCAAGCGAAACGAAGCGAAATCCGGCGGATCAAGCATCGATGTTTAGTCGTCAGAGAGATAAACTTGTTGGAAGTGCTGAGCTTGCCCGAACTAATGTCCCGGAAAGATACCCATATCCACTGGGGCCGTTCGCGCTCTATGATCATGCTGCTGCTGCTGCCGCGCCTGATGATGATCGTGGCAGTAGTGGTCGTGCCGATGGCTCTGTTCCCCTAGCCGGTAGGTGGTGTCCTCCCCGCTCCAGCTCGAAGTGCCCCTCCGCCCCGCCAGCCATAATAGGCAGACATAAAGTAGGAGAGAGAAACGAAGCGACCAGGCACCACATTAACAGTTAGTTGTACACTTGCCCACTGGGATATCTAACAGCGGGGCCGCGAGCCGGCTTGCTAGAGATCTCTAATGTCATCGAGTCCGCATTGAACTCGTATCAAACGCGCGTGGACGGAACCGTCCGCTCTCTCCGGGAGCTCTAAAAGTTTTCGCGAATGGAACCTAATGAGGAGAACGCTGAATCCGCATCTGCCTCGACATCGTTGAGGGTCGGGGAAAATCCCGCAGCATTTTTCACCAAGAACTGACAGAGACGCTGATCCAAGTGAGTGGTCGCCTAGGAAGGCTTCTCGGATCCGGAGAATCGACTCGGAACGCAGTTCTCGCAGCTCATTTCGAAGCGAGGCTCCAGGAATTATCATGCCAATCTGGCAGAATCTGGACGTAGAAGATTGGAAACGCCGACGGATGCGGGATAGGGACACCGAGCTCGAGTTCACCCGCTGTCGGGTCGCTGACCGAACCCTGCCCCTTCCCCCCAAAATGACCACCAGGCTTCCACAGCTAGCCGATGCGATCGCCCATTCTCCTCGTGTGCGTCTCTCCTATGACCCACGATTCTCCGGATCTTCATTGTGCGGCTACTAGTTGCAATCAATGGCTTCCAAAAGAGCTTCTTTCGGTCGAATCGTTAAAAAAATTGGCCGTCCGCGTTCCCGGTCAAAGCCTACAGCCCCGATGTTGAATATGAATCACTCGCCAGTCATTGGAGCCGCCGCAGCAACGTGCGTACAGCTCCCCGGACCGCCCACTCGGACGGAGAACTCGGATTGCCACCCTCTGTGCCGATTCGAAACTTTTCCCCGAGCTCATATCATGTGGCTCTGGCATCGCTTGCCATTGAAAGCGAGGAAATTCTCAAACCGCATAGTGAGTTCGGAGTTCAAAGTTGAGAGCGTCACGTTCAAACGCACTCCACGGGAACGTTCGCTACGTCGCCGCCGTGATGCTGCGAGGGTAGTGCGTGGTCTACGACCATTGACGGTAGGTCTGCCAGGCTGGACTGACGGATAGACGGAACCGACCCCGAAGCCGTAGGGTCGTCGAATATCGATGCTTCCGCCAGTGGTGGTCGTAGCGGTGGTGCCGAGTTTCAAATTAAGGATGGATCGCGTGTTTGGTAATCGATCTCCGGTGTTCGAAGCCGGCGCCGTAAGCCGTGATTTTTTTTACATGCTCGGGCTTCAACAACTCATCGTCACAAAACCGGATCGAAAATTTCGCCCGTGAGAAAACCGCGAGCTCTATCGAGAGACAGAACAACACGGAAAACGGTGATCGCAACACGAGAATAGCATCGGAAGCGTAGATGCAAGCATGAGGAATGGACTCACTCATCTGAGGACAATAAAGGGAACAGTCGGGTCGCGATTCGTACAATAACAACGATAAAAGCTGCGCATAGATATCGCGCTGACTAATATGGGTGTACATATAATATACGAGTGATCCCGGCTGTGAGCGAGTCAGGGTGTTTGTCCGAGTGAGAGCAGGAGGAAAAGAGGCGATATCAGCAAGGCAATAATATTTTGATGCGAATCCAGGCGATGATTGGCATCTGTCAGAACGCATTGCGATCCAAGCTGGCCCTCTATTGGCTCCATCATAACGAATCACAAACGTCAAGAGGAGAAACTGACTAACAAAAAGCGCGGATGACTCGTACAACGACATTCTCCAGATTTTTTCAGTCCCCTATGGAGCGTCCTTCTCTCTCGGGTTTTCGAAATCAAATCTCTATTCCTGTACTATCGGGATCGAGAAAAGGAATCCGAAAGAGGTATGCTTTTTTCAATTTTATCCGTTCCAGACAGTTCCAGAAAAAAAACGCTACAATACCCGTGAATGCGCGAGGAACGAACGCGGGCAATGATTACGCTATTTGTCTACACGATTGAGTAACCTAGACGGGAAGGTGGTGGTTGGGTGTGAGAATGAGCAGTCATTCAGGTATTTGCCGCCACTGAAACCCCAGAGGTTTCCAGTCACTGCATGAGGCACCGCTATCGGATATGTGAGAAGTCGAATACGTAATTGTGGCCTCTGAAGATCCCTAGGAGCTCTTGGGAGATTTGCGTGTCATACGGCTGCTGCCGCCGACCCCGCTCCGGAGCTCGCAGCAGCCAAGCAGCACGTGAGCCGCTAGTCAGCCAGGCGACCACCGCGAACCCTCCCACAGCGAGGTATTACGGACGCGAAGAAGGAAGTTGTCGTCTCACCGCGAAGGGATTTTAGGCCCACGACACTGTTATCCGTTTGATACATCCATACATACATACGAGCCGAGCAACGAACGAACGAACGTTCGTACATAAATCATGCGGGACCAGTATATCAATCGAGCGAGTTTCGCGTGGGGCAAGCTCGGTACGTTCTTTTTTTTCATGGTTGGATTTGCTGGTGACGGCATTAGAACAAGAATCACGTGAGGCCGATCGGGTTTCAATGTTCGAGCGAGGGGACCGCTCAGGTCACGGGACGTTCAGTCAGTCCGAGAGGTGGTCAACATTCTACCGAGTGCACGGCCCGATGAATGATGGTCAAAACCAGCAGGAGACTGTCTTGACCACAGATTGGGTACCGACCGGGATGTGTCGGATGTCCATAGAAAGGAGGGAACGGGGTGCGTGGCTGCGGTTGTTGTCGTCGTCTCATTAGAGCCGGAGCTGAAGAGAGGTTAGTTAACGAACCTCTCAGCTTTTATTTTCCCGGGACCTCTTCCGTGTCAGGGTCCGTTCTGTATCGTCAGATGCACGGTTTATGCGAACCTGAGCTGAGAGCGCAGATCGGGTTCATATCTTCCGGATCGTGTCCGCTGCTCGAGGTCGAGGTTTAAATTGCGCCGTCCTTATTATCAGCGACTCCTTGTATGGCTGTCCGTCCTGATTCCGTTCGGCCAGCGCCAAGACTACGAACAGCACTCGCAGCACTCAAGCGTGGCCTAATGTACCGAGCCCGCTCACGTAGGACAGGCTCGGGTGGGGTGGACCTCGACATCGACGACGACCATGACAACGACGTTCTGAGCATTAGAACGAGACGAATACAGAGGAATAGTTTTAGTGTCTGCTCCGTGAGCTATCAAGTCACCCGCTTGGTGACTGTCACGAAGCCGAAACACCAGAAGCGGCTCATCAGCTTCATAATGGAGCCCGGTATTTTAATGATACGCGTCGCTCTATTCGACTAAATAGCACCGGGGGTTGATCTTCGAGAGGTCGAATGTTTCTCCGCTCGTTCTCGAATGAATAGACCATCAGGATGCCGCCGGAGCTCATCGAGAGAAATATATTAGGCTCTCTTCGACACGTCTCACCGACTGTCGAGAAGAAGCAACACATTGTGGCTCTCGTATTAAGTGGCCGTGAGCCATTGCGACGCGGTTCCAGCATTTTCCCGGACGCTTGGTGAAACCTCGGTGGGCAGGCAGCGAGCAGGCGGACGGGCGGGTGGACGAGCTCGATCGCAGGCGAGCAAGCTTTTCAGGTGGAGACTGCAAGTAACTCGGCCATCTCCTCCCCACCCACCACCACCACTACACACCCGGGCTCATCTAGATGGGCTACCGAGACTGACTGAGTGAGTGCCCTCCTCGGCCCCAAATGGGTGTTTAATGCACCCCCTCGGAGCAGTGGATACTTCGCGAGTCGCGACACAACAAGACCAGCTGATCTCCGTGACTGTGCGAGACCGTGAAGCGCCGCTGAGCGTCTCTTGTGTCATGACGCCGCGCCATCCGGGAATTTGCCCTCCTTAGGCCAATCTTCTCGTCGCGATGAATTCGGAGGGATCTTAGGAAAACCCGATCAGCAGGATTTCGCTTTTGAAGCGATCCACCAAGCGTCAGGACAATCAAGAGGAACCTCCGGAGCTTCGGATTCTTCCGTGGCCGGCGTTGGAACTCCACTTAAGGTAGGAGAGGTATTCGGGCGAAAGAACGACTATAGTCAGGAGTGCACCCCTGGGCTTCCGATATCCGGCCGTCGTCGGTTGCATCACGCTATTTAATATTGCACGGTGTCTCACTTGGGACGGGACGGGTGGAGCGGCAAGAACTTCCCGGGAAACTCACACTTCGCGTCGTTCTCGTGCGATTATATAGGACTAGACCAACTGTGATCTCCTCCCCCAAAATCTCAAGAAATCCTGAATGTCAACGCTCCGAGTGAGCGGATTTTCTTCCGTCTCGGTCGGAATCATTCCCGTTGAGAAATACAGCATTTGGAAATATCTCGGAATTCTTATCCGTAGTTTGGAGGGCCGAAGCGCTCTTCGGGGAATCCCAACGCCATAAACGAATCGTGGATGCGATGTTCATATATTTGCGCTTGTTCCATCGAACGATGCCGTGGACTCTCGCTTTCCTCCTGGGCGCACAATAGCCGCACAGAGATTTCTCTGTCGGAGTTTCAGTCCACAAACGCGGGAGGTATGGAGAAAGGTGGGCAGACAGCCGGAGAGGCGGGCGAGCGGGAACGTAGGGTGGGTATTTACGAGGCAGCAATACGCTTTTCAATGTGTACCAATGTCCGGTACACGTTGCACGTTCATCTCAGGCTTATTTCGCCGCACGCAAAATGTAATGGGATTTGCTGCCGGTGCGTTGGATCGAGTGATCGTACAAAACGAATGAGAGTCTTGAACCACTGCATTCGTAGCAGCTTTGGCGGATTTACGGCAACGTGGACGACGACGGCCGCTGCTCTGATAAATGTCTTATCCCGAAAAGGCACGCGGGAGGCGCAGAAACCGCGCTCTCTCAAAACTCTTTAGGTCCTCCAGAAGGACACTATTGAGTGAATCACTGGACTGGTCGCACGTGGACGTACTACGACACGTTCCGCTACGTTGGCATCGACGCCGACGTTCGTATCTCAGGTGTGGCGAAACCTTCAAACGTTGTAGCAGCACGTCTTTGCTGCCACATCCGGTCGCTGAGCCTTAGGAGGGCTTTCCGGGAAGTGTTCCACGTAATACCGCGAACAAATACCGTTTCCGACTCCGGTCCCCGCGTCCGGTTACTCCCCGCTGATGCTGCCGCATCGTGGGCATCCAGGCAATCGGACGTACAAACCGAGCGAGGGACGCACGGGTAGAAAGACGGTCGAAATCCTTCGGAAAGCAAGATCAAAACTTCGCGGAAAAGGATCATCGCCGGAGGCTGTCGAAGCAACGCTGATTCGAGTGCCGAGCCGGGTGCGTAGCCTGAAGCTCCTTCACGATATCGCTCGCCTCCCCTCTCACACCGGCGAATAACTCGCTTTTGGAGCCGGGCCCGGCCGATCCCGTCGCGCTTATCAGACAAGTCCCGACATCTTACCAGAGACGACCTGTTCGGAGTCTATAATCATTAAAACTCCATTTAAGCCCTTGTGCTCGAGTCCAATGCGTTGCGAGCTAAGCGGCTGGAGACTTAGGAGGCTCCGTTCAATAGCGCTCTTCATAGATCAAACCGTCCGCTGCAGCCGGAGAACCTCAGGGAGCCCCATTCATTATTTCATCTATTCAGGAGTTCCGACGAAAAACCCCAGAGTATACAGACTTTACAATGGGTCCTCCTCCATGAATCGGACAGTTCTGCTCTTGCTTTCGTCATCCAAACCACAACCCGGCGTCGCATGCACGGCATTGAAACAGAGCTGCGAATAAACGTGGCTTCAATCAGAGTCGTAGGACGACAGAGACTGCCACAACACTGGGTTTAAAAATTTCATCAATCATTCCCCGATCTCGGTTGCCTTGTTTTTTCCCATGCGAATTCCTCAACTCGACTCCTAACCGCCATAGAAGACCAGTCACAGTGTTTCCCGACTCAACGTAGATGAGCAGATGCCGTACCACGGGAACTCGTCTGAGACTGTCCACGATTCGAATCGCGGAAAAAAATGAAAGGAAGGAGCCGAAACAGGTGAGCGAAGCAGGTTCCCGTTCCTAACTCTCTCGACGATTTTTTTACGTCCTTGATGCTGTCAGATTCATCGCGGCCGCGGGACCGGGGCTCCCATCGACTCGGGTCCCCGATTTGGACTTTGTCAAGTTTTTTTTCCCGAGACCGCCCGGGAGAGCCCACGCGGGAAAGCAAGTGAGCTGGGGCGAATGGGTGGGGTGGAAGGAATCAAAAATCAATGTTACGCACTCAGACAAATAGGATCACTTTGAGACAAGAGCAGTCTGCTGTCAGACGAAGTCTACCACAAGTCGTCCGAGAGGGGCCTTCCCAAAAAGAGGCTCTCGGGAACCCGACAGGAGCGGGGAGAGAACGAAGGGACAACGTCTTGAGAATGAAATCCCCATGAACAACGCAAGGTGGCTTACGGAGCGATTTCTTCTCTTGTTACCGTTCCTTTGTTGTTGTCACAGACCTTGGCGCTTGTTTCCTCCTACTTCCTTCTTCTCCCCTATTTCCCGCTCGGTCTGCGGGCTCCTTGTTAAATAAAGACCCGCTATAGACCGGAACAAATGATCGACCGCCGATCGAGTAAATCTCTGAGGACTGAGGACTCGGAGAGTCGTCTTGAGTTTTTTCGAATCTGCTCCGAGATACACCTGGAGCTTTTTCTCCTTCCCTCCGTCATCGATTCCGCTTCCGATTTCCCATGCGATACCTGGAGCGGCCTTCGGGAGGAAGTCTCGAGGATTATTGCGAGAAGCTCAAAATGATTAAAGAAGGATTCGGGCAGGTTTTCGGTGGAAGCCTTTGCGCGAGCCGCTGCGAGAGCAAGGCGGGAGTTCGAGGGAACAGAGTCAAAAATAGGTCAGAGTTCCCGAGATGGGTGGAGGAAAGACGTCAGAAAAGACTGCCGTGAAGCGGCCGGCTGTTCAAATCGTCTCGTCCTGAGCTCCTAATGGTTTGAAGGAAAAATATGAAATTTTCAATTGCAGCCGGAGGCTATCGACGGAGGAGTTTTCCGCTCCTGCCGACCTGATGGCGGTGTGAGCGCACGTATAAGCGGGAGAGTACGATGAATAAGACTGAGTGAGTAGAAACGAGAAGAGTACCGTCAGCTCGATCTAGCAGTTCCGTGTGCGAGGGGTTCAGCCCATCATGAGAAAAAACGAAAAGAAATCTCGCTTAGATGGATAGACCCGATCAATCGGGGATTCAATGGTGTCCCCCGACTGGGACGGAATTATTTCTTATATATAGAGGCATCAGTAGGAGTCGTCGGTGGTGTTGGCCACCGCGAGAGTCGTCGCTGACTCTATATCTAATAGCGTTAGTGACGATACCCGAGTCCTTATTAGGTTTAAGCCAAGGAAATCATCTGGATCTAAGTAAGGGACTGTCCGGATAAACCTATAGGTGGCGGACCGAGCCATGGGGGAAAATGGGAATCCGGGACGGATTTGGCGCGATAGAAATCCGGGAAGATGGCAAGTCGGGAAGCCGTCCAGTGAGCTTAAGGAGGCAGAGCAAAAGTTCCACTCTGAGCTCCGAATGTTGGCCAGCAACAGAAGCCGCCCGCTGGTGGTGGGGTGTCGACCTTTCTTCGGCGATGTGTGGCATTGTTCATCCGCATCAGGGCAATCCAGTGAAAAGAAACATTCAGAGAGGGGTGGCGGAACAAAAAGGCGAAACGTGGGGACTCGCTGCCTCCGGCTAAAAGGCGCTCTGATAGAAATGGCTGACAAAAATGGTAAACGAACGTGGAGTCGTTCCTTCTCTGCTGGATAGAGGCGCTTTAGGTCTCGTACAAACATTTCTCGAACTCACTTCGTTTTGCCGACTCCTTCCTCCCGCGACACATTTGCCCCTAACGCTCCTCTAGGTCAGTGAGAGCGAAAACACCGCTGAATGTTGGGGACACGGAGCTATCAGCATCCGGATCGAGTCACCGATGCAAAGAGCGCGGATACAGGGGCAAAAGGCTTTTGTGTGTTTCGTATAAAACACCTCTTTTCCATTTGACTCGGAGAACGATGCTTTATCGCCCACGAAATGTGAGAAGGTCATCTATCAGGGCGATCCAGCTACCAAACAATGCGTCCCCTTTGAGCCATCAAAGCTTTCAGGAGAAGCGTTCGATGAGAGGCTCTCTGAATCGACTAATTTCACGTTGATTCATGTTTCTATAGACGAGCCATTCTCTCTTTGTTTTGCTCTATTACCTTCCCGGTCGACGTGAGCGAATAAGGACAGCGCAGTAGGGCGAACAGTATGAGCTTTCCGGGAAAAAGTTCGGCGCTTTTGCGTACAGGCCCTGCCGCTTGCACCTGACAGGGGCATCTCAAATTGTGGAGGCATCACCGGAGTCAATCTCAGAGCTGCTGCTTCGATGTCGCGGCATCTGCGCAGACTCTTTCAAATTCAGGAATCTCAATCCCCCACAAGTCAGCTGCAACGACATTAGCACGGGCATCGGGATCCGGAACTCGGCGGCGGGACGAATCAAGCTGACGATTGAAAATCTTCAAATCGTCGACAGCCGGTAGAGTAGCCCCTAGAAATGACATTGGGCCACCCAGGCGAGGGTCCAGCGCAACCTTGTCCCCCGATACACAGGGTCCGTTCGAAAACACGTATCTGATGGTAAGCCGAGGGGGCAAAGACTGGGCGCAAAACCTGCGATAGTGTTCCATGGTTCGAGGGAATGATTTCCTCGGGCCTCATCGATGCCCCGCCCTTAGGTTCATTGCTATTCGACATGCGATCGTCTTTGCCCTCGTTGTTGCTTCGAAAAACTCTGCATCGCTATCACAAGGATCCTGATCAAGACCTTGTGATAGTCGAGAGCCCGAAAATTTCCTCCTTCTTTGAGAATTTATTATACTTTCCAGCAGCTCTGAGTGAAGTAGTCTGATGCATCGTTCATCCAGCCAAGCGACCCAGGAGTTTTTCTGAAAGTAATGACGGGTGGCTCCAGAGCCGTATGATGGACCGATGGATCGATGAGTTGATGAATATAGGGAGAAAGGAAAGAAGGATGCATCGAGGCGGGAGCGATCCGATAGATCGAGCTGACCACCAGTCAGTCTGGCACCGCCGCTACCTTGTACATTATTCAAGCTCGTTTACCCGTGCTCGGTGCAGCTATCGAACGTTCAGGCATCCATTGGCGGAGGGAAAACACCCACCTCACCACTGGCAGACCGGTCAGTCATTCGGCTCGAAAACTAGCCATATCTCGCTGTAGGTTCCATGACGTGGCTACACCGATGGCAACACCCCTCCCCGAGTTTCTTTTTGGGTGCTTTCAGCCTTTTCCCCTACGTTCCGTCATTTTCCCCGCTCCACCCCGCCTCTTTTCTTGCCCCTCGCTCCGCCGGAAGTCATTTCTCCAAAACACGACGTGAGCACGGAAAATGTTCATCACTGACGCAAGGGAATGAAAGCCACAAAACGACGGGGAACGGTGCACGACGGAAAAGATGAAACCAAGGAAAGAATGAAACCGAGATGGAAACGACTGACGCACTCACCGAAAGAAGTCGTCCAGCGATCCTCCGTGAAACAATATCTAGATGCCACCCACCCACCCGCTCACCCACCTGCCGAACCCAGACGGCTTCCGTCCTGACGTCAGTCACAGGACTTTACGTGAAGAGCGCAGCCGTTCAAAGTTTCCTGCGTCTAGGTAAATCCCGCGCATCATGAACAGTGATATTTCGAGCCAAGTGGAGAGAAAATAACAACAGAAAACCAGACAGCAGTGTTTGCCCGGATTTTCTTCCGCTCTCTCCGAGCGTGACATCTTGTATCCGCGGTCCCTCGCGCTCTGTGTATTCGGGCCTCGAACACATCAATATTTACGCTGTGGTCTCATCTATGCCGTCGTGCGGTTGACTTATGCGACCAAGTACGTATGTCGACAGATCGGATTGCGGCTAACCCACTTGCCAACGAACCATCGAATTCCATCTCGGGCTTGTCGTCCTTAGTCGCCGACATCGAACGAACGATCGCTCATCATCATCGTTCCATTCGCTCCTTGTGGAAGTCTGGAAAGAGTCATGAGATTCGAGCCTAGCGCATGAGTTTGCGCTTGTCGACGTCAGCTGCCGGATATTCTGCAGTTCTGAGCAGAAATCGGGCTTCTTCCGCCCTCCCTGCAGGAGCTTACTGTGGCCAAATCCAGGAACTTTCCTTCCGAGCGAGCTCGGAGCCCCGCTTTCTGCGATGTGATCTTTTCTGTCCGTGCATTAATTTCGAGTGCGAGTCGAATTCCGAATTCCCTCACGAGTCGGTCACTGCGAGTCGCATGCTCCGAGCTCAACTCTCGAAAAACTGACAGACGGGGCTTCAAAAGGAGAGATGGGAGGTGTTGCATATGTACAGAGCTGTAGGGGTCAAAGTGAATTTATCAGAAACTTCTCTCGAATAACACCGTCCCGACACCGGCTCGCACATGTGCGTTGAGCTAACAAGCTGTCGAGAATACCAAACGGCTCCGAATCCACATTGTATGCATTGTGGCAGCGTCTCCGCGAGGCTTCGCCGCGGCCTCGGCTTGCAAGGGGCTGTCATTCCGCCCCGGGCGCCGGGGTAAGCCTTTTGTAAGAGCCGCAGGAGAAGGGTGCAACAGTTTTTTTTTCTTCGTGGTGTTGTGTCTCTCAAGATGATGGCTCCCGGAAGGATATCTCAACAACGACGGCGGGGACCAGAATCTCCTGCCGTTGAGAACTTCCGACGCGAGCACCTCGGGAACTCGCGTGATGAGCAGCGAACGCGTGCTCGTGCACGAAGTCAGGAACGGACGTGAGTTTCTGCTTTGAGCGACTTTTCTATGTATCTCGTTGCTGATGGGTTTCGCCAACGATTGAGGAAAGGAGCTCTCGAGGGCGTATCCCAATCAGCCGGACGGTCGATGAGACTGAACTTTCCTCTGCTCGCAGGGGTCGCAAACTTGTCGATGGGTTCCAAGCCGGATATCTTGAACAGGAGCTCTGCGGCCGTCCCGGAGCTCCTCGCTCGGGGCTTGAAACAAGAGCGGCACCATGGACTCGGTGCGAGGGATCGACCATAGGAAGCTTGTGCGCACAACAGGGACGAGGATGGGGGTTCTGAGCCATTTGGAAGCTGTCCTTCCCGTTAAGTGTTATGTGGAGCGGAACCCGACTGGCTCCCGAACCGAGAAAAGGGGAATAGTCGATACGTCGACCGAGCGTCTAACAAGTGCCGAGCGGCCGCGATAAAATATGAAAAATATTCCCCCTTCGAAATAACCGAGAGGTAAAAGCCCTGAGGAAGCGTCTGGCTCTCCTCGCCTCACGGAGCAGCAAGCGTATGGAGTTCTTATTACGAAGACGACGTCGAGGAAATGGGAGATGGCAGCGGCCAAGCGGCGACCTGGGCGAACGGCTGGGAGGCCGCCAGGCACGAAGGTGAGGGAGCAGCCGGGACTGACGCCTCCCTCCGTGCATCTGGCGGCTCTAAGTTATTGAGGTTTCATTGATGGAGAGAAATTACCCCTTCGCAAGTGATCCACTCGAACTGAGCTCGCTGCTGGAAATTCCAATCGAAAATATTCGTTCCCGGTGCGGTTCGCGCTCCGAGCTCGATGTCGAGTTCACAAAACCCTCACAAATAACCAATCTCGACAAAACAGCAAATCCCTTCAATATGGAAGCGGCGCAACCCGCGACGCTGATTCAAATCAGCCGCTGCACCGCTCGCGCCCAACCCACGACACAACGCTTTGGGCGGATACCCGGTGGATTCCACATAGGATAGGGAAAGGCTCATTGCATTGGAGCTCGAATTGAAGAAAATCAGATACCAGGGAATGAAAGTCAGGATATCCCTGATGAGTTGTTTCCGGAATTTCACCGACGATCGGAGCGCTCGACGAATTATTATTGGCGCAGGTTTCCTTCGAGGGTTTGTTCAGAGGAGAAGAGCTCTGAGCACGCCCTGATTCCACGGTACGATCCACTGAAGCTGCTAAGGACGCTAGGAGCCCCGGCTGGCTCGGACTACGCCGGGAACTCCCTAAGAAGTCCGTTGAGACCGAGAATCTTATCACGATGATTGCTGAACATTAACGCCGACAGAGGTCCTTCGTTCACGTTACCGCGACCGCGCGGATCGGGATGTCCCGGTTAGACCCGGGGTGATAGGCGAGCAGCTTCATAAATACTCATTGAGATTTTCCCGATACCGATGAGGGTTTCTCCTATGGAGTTTCATTAGGGAATTCGCTCCTCAAAAGATGCATTCCCCCGTCTGGACGACCTTGGAAGTCGTCCCCTGGAGCTTTCTCGTCGGCATCTAAGAGGTATTTCCTAAAACTCATGGGCGCGACTGTACATGGTTATGTATGATTCTCACTCTACGATTGATGAGCTTGAAACCCTAAACAACGGGGCGTATCAAGCGGTCGGAAATTCGCGTTCAAGTGTTTTTAATCAGCTTAACTGCTCCTAAACAACAAACTCCTCTGCGCCCACCTCGATACATATCGTAGTACATACAGTCGAGGATAGGGGCGGGGAACTCGATGAGGAGGGTACTGCTCCCATGAGTCACGAACAATGATCCGCCCTCCGAAATGGCTCACTGCCTAGATGGCTGCTCGGGCGGCTTGAGGACGTGATCCTCCCAAGCACAGGCGCACAGGGAAAACTGAGGGAATTTGTTCTGTTGGGGAGTCCGTGAGACTCGTGAGTTGAGCTCATGAAGACTCGACGACCATCTCCCCCGCTCATTTTTGTGGATGTTCGACGACGTCACCGGCGGTTTAGGGAACTCCTCTGACTTTGGCTCCCGCGCCCTCCGGTCAGATATGTCCTTTCCCGCACGCCATTCTCAATTTCTAGGTCCGCTCTTACTTTTGAACGAGTTTCCAACGCCAGGCGCCAGGGTGAGGAGAGGAAAAAGCCCTTCGGGGCGCATTGAGCATAAGCGAGAACGTTTGAGATTTAGGGTCGAATTCGCTCGGAGGGGTTTCATGACTCGTTGCCCTCTGAGGGCTTGAGCTCTAGAGTTTTGATCCCCATTCAGACCACGGCCGAGCAGTGATACGCTAGTTACTTAGTGCCCCGAGTCGTCCCGCTCTCGGAAATGAATTCGGTTAATGTTATTAGTTCAGCTCAACAGGCCACAGGCTCCCTCGCCTCCTGAGGGTTAGTTCGTCCATCGCCGGGACGACAGATTCCGCAGACACCTCCGTTCCCATCCCTTCTCATTAGGCTCCCTGAACCGTGATCCTCCCAACACGCGGTCGACGCGCAGAGAATTTCAAGAGTGTCCTGAGACAGGATCTCCCGAAATCCTTCTCAAGCCGTTTATGTTCCGCGATAGGCGTCGGTCCGCCCGAGAAATTAATCAGTTTTTCGGTTTGTGGCGATAGGGCACGTTCTCGATCTCGAATGAGGGTGCTGCTCGGGTCCTGATCCCTAGCTGTGCGCTGGAAATCCGTTCGCTGTGTGGTCGAAGGGTCAAGTCACATAGATTTGTTCGTTGGACAGGCGGGTTTTCGGTAAGACTTCAGGAGAAGGGAGGGCTATCACTTGTCTTCGTACGTTCTTCCCACGACAGTCGACGCAATCACACACTGAAGATCTGCAAGCTTAAGTCGACAAAAGGCCGAGAGGACTACTCCCCGGGTACACAGTCCTACAATAGGTTGTCAAGCTGTGAAGCCCAGAAACCCACGCTAGGTCAAAAGAACCACAGGGACTTTGCCCCTTCCGCCCGGGTCGGTGGGGCTGGGATACGGGAAAGCTAAGGGAGTCTGGGTGTGAGGGTTCGACCAGGAGGGCTGTCAGTGTCCCGGCCGCGGTAAGGGACATCGAAAAGGGCTTCGCTTTTCTTCTCCGATCAAGACCGTCCGACGTCAAGATGGGAGCGGGCGGACAGCGGCTGAACCTTCAAATTAATTGGCCAACTTTTTCCCTCATCCAGACAGCTCTTTTCCGGTGATGGGATACGTCTCTTAATACCGACGACACTCCCTCAGCGAAGAGCATTATTCCCCCCGTTGGAGGATGGCGACGTTTTCGGATGCCTCCGACATTTCCTATGAGTGAGAGTGTTCACTGCTTTTAAGCCTAATGTCGAAGATGAGGAATGATGATCCTTTTCTGCTATCCGGAAAAACAAGGAGAGAACCGGGCGTAGATCTCCTTCTCCCCGCAGGGTGATCCATACGTCTAGAGATTACCGACACCTTATCTAATCCCGAGAGATATATGCGGTCTTGATCCACTATGCTTGGAACAAGCTGGCTCGATCATACGCTCCTTGCACGTACACAACATATTTTTGCCCCACCAGCTCCCTGTCTGGAAGGAGGCTCGCAGGATCCGCTGGAAACCAGACCGCTCGGTCGTCGGAATAGCCCCATCCGGTAATTCGAGAACATCAACGCGGCGGCTCTTATCGTACGTCGCCCGTGTGTCCGATAAAGGCCGAATGCCGAACAAGAACAACGCGATAAGCAAAGACGACGATAGCGCAGCCGCGATAATCCCTGTTCGGGTTATCAGTTAATTGTCTGATTAATTAATTAACCAACTTCGACCCACTCAAGGAGCTCCCGATGGAGAGCTCCGAGTTTTTCCTGATACCCTGCGGTTCGTTGGTCCGCCCCACAATCACATCCTTCGCGAGAAACGGAAAAACTTTGAATCGAGGCCCTCAATAAGACGCGTGGAGCAGTGCAGAGTTGCGTAGTGCAATGTCTCGTCACATCAGATGAAATATTCCTGGGGGATCTCGAAACTGGCGATTTCAAAACTCCCCGGAATCGTTCGGAAGACTCCGGAGCGATCAACCCGTGCCACGACCGCAAGCGAATCCAACGTCACCGGGACGCGATTGAATCATTCAGATCATTAGTTTTCGGAGAGTCTGCTCCCCTGTCGCGGCAGGAAGACCGATCTCTGAAGCTTTGCATGCCTAACGAAGGCCTCTGATGCACAAGACTAGTGGTCACATCGGCCCAAATGAGTTTCCTCTGCTCCTCTTCCCTGCAATCTGTCAAATGCTTCCCTGGTCCCTCCTTCGATCTGAGACCCAAGACCCGCTCCTTCCCAACTACCTAATAAGATAGAGTTGATCTCGGGGGCTGCCGCAAAAACACCGGGCGAGGGAACCCTTGTTTCCAGGTGACGACCATCCGGATGAGTCGTCCTGCTCCGGAAATCCCGCTCATGTCGAGAATTCCAACATCGGAAACGGAGACGAGAGACTCGGGGGCAAAAGTAGAAACGCTTTTCTACTCGAAGTCTCAAGACCCTGACACGCTGGCGACATGCGGACACCGTGCCGGACTTCGAGCTCCATCGGAGTCTGGGTTCCGGGTCTCTGGTATCAACTTCGTGACACGCACGTTTCCGCAGAGAGTGTCGAAGCCTCGAATATCCCTCGGAACAATTCTCATATGAAACGGCGTTTGCATCCGTTTCGGGCTCAAGATCTGAGTCTCCCAGAACGTCGCAGTTATTCTCATCTCCTCATTGCGAGAATCAAGCGTGGCGTGCGTGCCCGCATGAGCAGAAAGGCGGATGGATGCATGCTTGCATGCAAGCAAGCATTGCCATCACCTTGCCCACCGACTTGTCTCCCATCTGAGCTATAGACTCGCCCACCATGTGACCCACCAAACCACTGACCACAAGGTTGCTCGGCGACTGGCATGGACAAAGTCAGGAGGGCGGTCAGTCAGATATTCCTGGGGAGACAGTCGTTCGACGCGCACCCCGCACGACACGAGTGTCTGCATAGGAGCCGTCGAATTCGAGAGTTATTCTCAGCCGTTCGATATTCTACACCAGGTAACAAGCGTCCGGAAATAGCGGCGATTCTAAATCCGGTCATCATAATCCGCAATCCCACGTCGTTAAGTGGGTAATAGCAATCAATGACAGCCGAATCCGGCCGAGAAATGAGCTTATCGTGATCGAGACTCACGATACGAAGTACGAAGTGCCGATTGTGCACAGTTCTCAGATCTGGGCTGAGCCCCGGAAGCGCGGGAAAACAAGAAAGACAATGTTCTGACTATGAGGTCCAGGAAGTGAGTAGATCCGAATGTCATCGAGAACTGCCGAGACCCAAATAAAATTCTCCCGCTAGCCATCAAGGGGACTTAAGGTCCCCGAGTCCCTTTCTGCTAAATCACAGCCGACCACGCACAACAGCGGTCATCTAGAAACTCGGCGCTCGACACGGGTTCCGAGTCCCCGACCAGAGCCACGTCGGACACGAAACTCCTTCCGATTACGAGGAGAGAGCGATCCATTCGCCGACCGAGCGATGTATCACATGTAGGGAGAGATCCAGGCTCTGTAGTGAGATCTGTCTTGTCAGGCAATTCAAACATTGTTATTGCGAGCATATGTTCGGCGTGCTATGGGGGCCACGATAGATGACACAAAGGAATCTCAAATGGGGAGCGGGGCGGGGAACCCATGTGAACGAAGCTGGGGAGACTCGTCGCTGTCCGGAGAGCACAGATTGCTGAGAAACTTATGGCGGCACCGTCGTCATAATCGCTCGGCCGTGATTCGATAAAAGCCAGCTTCGATATGACGTCTAGTTTCTCAAATGTCTCGATTGAAGAGAATTTCCCTTCTGTACCTACATTTCCCCAACTCTCAGAGAGCAAGGACAAAAGGAATTCGTTTGCGGCTCGGCCGACCACTTTGCCTCTACTTCTTCCGCGAATCGGGAGAGAAGAAATATTGGCACGTATTATTGACGACGACAGCTACGGGAAAGCCGAAAGCAGACGTAATCAACTGCGGGCAGACGCTCCACTGCAAACAGGGATCCGAACGACGGGGGCGGGAGGGGCGGACAATCGTTCTCTGGCTCGGTCGGTCGCCGGCTCGTTCGCTGGAGCGTTCAACTCTGTCGGGGACAAGCGGTACGGCAGACCAGCGGTCTGTTGAGCGAGGAGTCTACGCGAGAGTGGAGGGCAAACCTGCCGCTTGGAGTTGAGATCCGGTCGGGGGTGGGGTGAGTGGGCATGCAGTCACTTCTGATGATGAGAAAACACCCTCGAATGATTCGACTCGACGGTCCCCTGTGTGCTGCCGTCTCGCGCCAAGGAGAGTTCGCAGTTCCGAGAAGGATGCCCGCGGCATAAGGACAAAAGTTCTGCTCCTACTATTATTTAGAGAAGCAATTTTCCCATATGGATTTTCCTTGAGATAATTTTCGGTGTCGCCCGCCGAGAGCTCGACGATCCACGACAATCGGCTGATGTGATGACGACCATCCTTCCTTGATCTTCAGATGGAAATCATGTTCTGTCAATCGAGCAGGGCACGGGAGTCGTCGAAAATTCTGCGTTCAGTGGGTTCCGTCCCTCCGAGCGGGGAGAAGTCGTGGCATGTCGGGTGCTTTTGCCTTGGGAACATCGGGTCGAGTATAATAATTGATGGACGCATCCTAATGATCAAAGAAGATTAGCTCATGAAGTTTTGAGAATGATTTCACGCGAACTGTTTCTGCCGCGATATCAGCAGTCCAGCACGAGCTTTGAGGAGGGGGCTCATCTCAGACCGAGGGGAGAATTTCCGCTGGCACCCTCGCCACCCATGGGAATCGATTCGGAATACAAGGATGAGGCGCTCGGTTGCAGTTTGATGGCAACGAAGATAGCCTACATAGGTTGCGCTCTAACCCGGGTTCGGCAGGGTGCGGGAGGTTGAAAGAATGAGAATTTGTTCTCAATGTACAATGGGATCAAGTGACGAGAAGAGGAGGAGTCTTCTTAAGCTGAGAGCAAATGTTTGCGTTTGCTCCAGGCGCTCGATGAGCAGCGGCGTTGGTGGCATCCGCGGCGAGTATCGGACACAAGGCGACGAATGTTCGAGGCACGTGCGCGATCAAGAATGAAGGACAGCGTGTGTCTTCTAAGCGCCGCTGTTTCGTTTCCCTCCCTCTCTTCCTCTTCCTCTTGGTCGCGCATCGGCTCGCCAACTGTTTCAGGTTCAAATAGTTGTGCGTCAAGGTCCGAACTCTGCCTCCGTCTACCCGAACTCACGGACCTCTCGATACTCCCCGGGCGGAATTCGGAGCGAGTCGATTCACGCACGCGAAGGCTCGATAGATATATATTCTTCCGCGTATTTATGCTCAAGCATGGATTTTCCGACAGAAGCGACGTGATGCCGGGAACAACGCCACATTCTCGTTATCGCATGAGTCGAAAATGATTCGGACGCAAGCATTAAGTGGGCGGTGGAAAGAGAAAGGGGGGGGAGGAGCTGTACCTCACGTTGCGAGGGGGCAGAAGAAAAAGTGTGGTTCGAGTCGGAGCAGGCTTCGCGAGGCCGTTCAGGTGCATTTGCTGGCTTTGGAATTCTCCGTGCTCCAGGGCTATCTCAGTCAGTCAAACTGCGAATTACTCGACCGTTTACCCCGCTGTTTCTCCGGACTACGAAAAAGAGTTGAGGAAGAAACGAGGCGTGGTGGGTGAGGGATAGAGGTGATCCATGCGAAGAGGGACACCAGGAGAAAATGAGAATGGGGGGCTATCATCGAGCGTGGATTACATATGGCGAGCCCATGATGCGGAACAGCCAAACCGCCTCCTCTCCTCAGCCCATATTTCTTCCGTTCAATTCTTTTTGTTCCTCCCAGATCGAACCCGCAACATGTAGGGGAACTTTCGCATTCTACCCTTGCGTTTAAGCTCTTTCGGAATGGGTGCCTCGGCAGGGACTTCTCTACTTATTTCACCTCCGATGATTCCAGCCGCAATGAGCGGTTTTTCGAAAGCATCAGAAAATGAATATAATAAGCCGTCGGAGACGGGGTGTTGAGCCCTCCGGAAAGAGTATTTCGCGAAGCATGACACAAATCGGCCCCCGTACGGACAGTCTCGAAAGATCCGACGTCTGCATGCATTAAAGAGTGCTTTTCGAGGGATCGCCTTCCTCGTCTGACATGTCCCCCTGGCTTCCTGTCGCTGTTCTCTCCTGGGGAAACTCGCCCCGGGCGTTCGATGTCACTCACAGATTTGAATGAGAGTAAAAGATCAATTATGACCGAGGTATTGTTGTGAATCGTCCATTAGCTCGTTGAGAATATCAGAGTAGAGGCGACAAATAGAGAAGTTCTCGAGGAGCTCCTCCATCCCCACGAATAAGGTGGGGGGAGGGAGAGAAGAGGATCGGAAGAGCCACGAAAAGAGAACCCGCGGAGTGAGTTGGGGAGGCTTGAGAATTCCGGCGCATTTTTCCTTGGTTTTGTCAACTTCCCCGAGGCGATGATTTGCTACTTCGGCACATGGCTGACACCGAGCGCAAAATGTGGCTACGGGAGGATCCTGCAAGTGTCGGAGACGAGACTTGGGGAGTACGCGAGAGGGAGAGCGAAAATTCCCGAAAAAATTCCCAATCTGGTCGTCGGGCTCCAAGAGGTTCCTTAATTTGATGCCCCTAGGAGATCTCCCGCTTGAGGAGGAATTCAGGAAGACTGAACGTGAAACCCACGAAAGTGTGGTCTAGCCAAGCGAGATCGAATGGAATCATAATGGCGGACCGAGAGCTCTCAACGGGGTGAGAGAGACGCTAACGAGTCTATCCCGAGTGAGCGCAGAACGTGCCGCATCCGATAAAGAGCCGCAAATAACATTGCTGAGAGAGTCCGGGGAGTTAAAAAATCGATTGAAAACTTAATCATCCCGCGCGTCCTCGCAAAAATTGTTCTCCGGTATCGGCTGTCGGTCGCTTCGGAAGCTGATTCTCTATCAGCGGCAATGAAGCTCCCCATGTTCATCTGTCTCTCCTCCTTCATTTTCCACCTTCATGCTTTTGAGTTGAGTGAGACCAGAGAGGACTCGTGGCGCGATAAGACGAACAATAGAATTCTCAGATCGGCGAGGCCTTGCACCAGGGTTCCTGGTGAAACCCCCCGTCTGATCGCTCCAAATTCTCTCGCTTTGATAATTATGATCATTTTCACGGGATTATGATTATTTTCGAAATCGTAATCATTGAGTTATGGCCATGATTGCTCCCACTCAATCCTGGTCCCTCCCGCGCGTTGTTGCTCACTTTTCCCCTCGAGAGACTAAGCAAGCACGCCGAATGGGAACCGATCCCTCCGAAATAACCTAGTGTTCCTCTTTCAACCCCGTGTCATATGTTGAAACTCTCATGCCGGGCCTCTCGATTGAGTTCCGTTGCTGCGACTCTGGACTCAGCTCTGACTCATTGAAACTGTTGGTAACGCCCGCTCACCAGTGATGATTGAGATGGAAGCCCGAGGTGGACTTTTTTATCCGAAACTCGAACTCAACTCGACTCATTTCTCCAGTTGCCTATGGGATCAGCTAAGATTCTCCGCGCGACTTTCTTGAGATTCGCGAAAATAACCTGTACCTGTTCCCAGACCGGGAACTTCTGCAAGCCATTGGCGTTGTCAGCGATTCCCAGCTTGCGTCGTTGAGAAAGTTCAGACCGAAAATCTCAGCGCAACGGTCTGCGGATGTCGCTGCAACCCTCAGATATTGTGCTAGTCCAAAGCACTTAACCGCACGAAGGTGCTCGTAGAGCTAAGCTTGTTAGTTAGAGATGCAGATGAGACAGACGGTAGCGATTCGGCTGGGATTCCTTGCCAGCCGGCAAGTGAGCCGACTCCCCGACACGGTGCATGCTTAATTAGGGAGACAGCGTTCCCCAATTCCTCCATTCATACAACAAGCGCATATTCATGTGCTCGCGAGAAGAATTAAGCTCGGTTTGAGTGTTTGGGATAGGTTTTGTACGCTTGAGTGGAACTCTCCGCTCGAATTTTCAATTCGGAATTGAAGGTTCCGCCGAAAAAAATTCTGCCCGAAAATCAAGGATGGGAACTCCCAGATGCGGAACAAACACTATTTTCAAGGAGATATTCCGGAGCTACCGGACGGTTCATTCGGCCATGCAGGCGATAAAAGCGATGAAGGAGCAACTTGTCAAAGCTGATCGATCACGATAAGGCATCAACGCTCAAAATTGGGAATAATCCTCAACTCTCGCGGAACACGTGACATGGGTGTTGAGGATCGAATTTCGAGAGATGAAGTTGAGACCAGGAACGGCCGGCAGCGATGTCCGAGTCGGAGCAGAAGAATGAATCGATTCTCATCCCATATTATATTTACTCCGAAGAAATAACTCCGTGAAGGCGAACTTTTCCTCGACGCGACGGAGACAATGCCCCGATTCGAGCAGCTCCTTGATCTCAATACTCATTCTTCGCATCGAAGTTGGTGTTGGAAGGAATGACGGCATAATCTTCACGTCCGCCGTCACGGTCAAACGTCGGAGTTTTGGGTAATCGAGACGAAGTTTTCCAGGAGTCGAACCCTCAGTAGAGAATTCCCTTTATGCAGAAGCGCTAATCAGCCGCTTATAGCGTTGCTCCCCTTTTATATTCTCCGGAACCCATCGGTCCTTCTCGACTACATCTGGACTAGCCAGCTCACTCTCCGTGCTCGTTCTGTCTTCTTCTTCTCTTTCCTCCTCCCGGTCATCTCCAGGAGTCATATGCAGTCTCTTTTGTGCAAAGATGCGTCACCATCGGGCTATTGTGTTCAATTGATTCGACGGGCTTCAGTGCGGGAGGGGACAATGGAAGGGTCTGACGAAGGGCAGAAGCTGACTGAGAAGTGCGAGTTGCAAAGAAGAGGGATATGAAGGCGAACTGCGCTTTTTTTTTCAACCATACACCCCACCAACGCCAGCCGCGAGAGCCCCTGCTGAGTTTGATGAGGGGCAGCGGTAGAGAAGATGGAAGAAGACTCTGACGATTCAGCGTCGTCGTCGGGACCGATAGTCCCACCAAGAGGATATAGGAGTCATCAACAACGCTCGGAAGTCGTCTTGTCGGAAGTGGAGATGACAACAAGGTTGTTAGCAGCTTCTTATCTCAGCCTCGGAGACAATAACGCTGTCGTGTCGCTGGGACGACAAGGCATGGAAGGAAATTGAGCGTTCGCCCTCTCCGTTTGTCTCCTGACTCCCCGTGCGTATGGCAACGATGGGGTCATTCCCTGATTATGGATAGCCGTTCACGTTGCCTTGTTCCTCGGCTCACAGTGCACCAGGCGAAATCATGAGGATCATCGCGAACAACATTGCATGTATCGAACTGACTGACTCACTTGACAACAACAGACAAGCCATTGAATCATTCGACGCGATGCTTGATTGTCGACTGGGCGTCCCGCAGCACGGCCAACCCCGCCCGCGCCTGTCCATTCAAGCGCGCGCCGAATCCTTTGCCAGTTGGCGAACCCTGACTCAAATTCCGGCGAAACTCTCGACGAGCAACCTCAATACCGGGCTCCCTATCGAAAATCACGAATCGGCTCGGACTTCTCGGTAGAAGGATGAAGCCAGCAGATTAGCGACGTTTTTCCCTCTTTTCCCGGACGAAGGAATTGGCTCGTTGTGGTTTCAATGACTCGGATGGCGGATTCCGGTCAGAGGCGCCGGATGGGGATCACCTTAGTCGCGGTTGCCAGACATGGAGTCCCCATATCGCTCGCACTCCTGCGCGCTCCCACCATCCCTATCCCACCAGCCGTAGCATACGTACGATTACGTCGTCGGGGGAGGGATACGAGTGTGAATGTGATGCGCACATATGTATGTAGGCTGGGATAAGAAGACGCCCCTTCCATGTCGATTTGACGTGCGTAAGCGAATGGAATAACTTCGCTGATTGCGTGGCTGGGGAAGAGGCGGGGTGGGCATGGAACCCGGGCTGAAAGTAGAGGCTATTGCTGCTTGTGCGAATATGTGATCACCACTTCTCAATAACATGGTTCGCGGCGCGGAATCGCTTCGTGGAACGAGAACTCGGATCCACAATTGACGCGAGCGGCATGTTGTGTCTGCATCAGTCGCCGTTGGAAAAGTTCCACTGGAACAATTTCCCGACCTGATGGCAAAAACGACCAGCGGTCGCACTTCATTCTGAGAACGTATGCCTCAAATTTTCCCACTCGAATCACCACAAACGAGAGAGGAAGGAGCGAATCTGAGGTCGATATGAAGAGGAAATAGCGGAGGAAACTCGAGCTATTGAGCTGATGCGGAGGGAAACACCGCGCGGCCTCTTCTTCGAGAAAAGTCATTCGTATGTACATCGTGGCTGATCTCTTATGAGCTGCTGATGCTCGAATCGATGGAATGCTTAGTCATATCCTGAAACTAATGGCCCGCGCGACCCCATCGCGATAGTAACAATTCAAACGAGCATCATGAACACACATACTATGAACGAGAGGAAGAGAGAGAGAAAGAGGGGGCTCTGAGCGGATGGAAGAGCGGGGAGCTCGTCGGGAAAAATTACATTCGCTCAGACAATGATAGGCGACTCTGAACTGACAGACAAACTCCATCTCACCCCCTCTCCGAGCGATCGCGAACCCGGAGGGACGGGTCGCGGTAGGCCAAATCTGCGGAAGCGTTTGCGACTAAAAACCCATCTCGCAGACGCACGTCATGTCTGGTGGGATGGTTGCAGGACGGTCACACGAGAAGGGTGGACGACGTCGGTGGCCGTCCTCGCAGCCCAGATCGTATGCAACAACACGTTAATTGTCTTATTAATATCTCTGAGTGAGAGCCGCACGCCTTATCTTCGGATGGGTGCGGGACGATGCGTTGCGCCACGGGACGAGAGGGGGAAAAACGCGACGTTTTATTTGCGCATAATGCCGAGGCAATTTGGGAATTTGTCCCGCAGGCACTCAAGCAAGCGAACAGCGGCCCTCCGGGGGTTCTGCCACTCACCACATATTAACCCCACACGACACAACAGGCGGCAGCAACACGAGGAGCAGCAGATGTCAAAAAGGACGTTTCTGGAATTTGTTCGCTTGCATTAGGGACATTAGGTCGGTGCGTCGTATGAGCGCGAGCGCGCGGCGGGAAACGTTGAGTAACGGCAGCGGGAAAGTCGCGCGAATTCAAATTGATGTGACTCAACTCGAGCCAACCCGTCTCGACCCTGCGCTCGCCTGCGAAGTCAGTCAGTCGGTCGCTCGGTGAGCGGAATCGCTTCCGGATCCATCGAGTTTTCGGAGAGGCGGCAACAAGAGACGCAAGCATTGACGACTACTGACTGACGCTGCGACGAGTCGCCTGCGGTCCAACGGAGCGGAAGCGCTGGGAAAAAGTCAATGGCAAGAGAACATGGAAGAATCCGAGCGAGGCATTCGGTCAAACATCGAGTTTGTCCACTCGCCGAACGATGTCAGAGCTCGCTTGCCCTTTGAATGTACACATAAGTAAGTAGGTGGAAGCAAACAGAGCGGCGGCCAATTTCAAGGGTAAACAAGCACACAAATAGACGCGCACAAACGCTTCGACGGATGACCGACGGGGAGAAGGCTGCGGATTAAGTAGACAGTCCTTTGTTGAGGAATTCCACTTCCTCCGCGAGCTATCAGCAAGATTGGAAGCACCAGTCAGAGGGAGGGCGGAGACGATTTCAGCACGACATCGTTAACAAAGTGCAAGCGCTCGGACAAAGGGAGCCGAACTTCGAAATGTATGGCTCTTCCTGGAAACTGAAACCGGACGCAGATCCAGAGGGAGGGCCCGACTCTCTACAGAAAATCCGTCGTTGATTGGCAATCACGAGGGATACACGAAGCCAGGACGAAACTCGGTCTGGTGCTAGGAGACAAGTTTTGAAGGTTGTCGCTGGAGTGATGCATCGACCAAAGTTCATCTCGAATCAACGTTGCATGCCGACCCCTCTCACCCTTCGACTCGGTCCCTCGCTGGTCTCCGGCCCCGGGTTCGACGTGTCGCAAATCCAAATGAATGAATGAAATTATGAAGCCCGAGCGGGTCCGATCGCTGCCCAACTTTTGATGCGGTGACCGGCACTTTATCGTGGTATCCACGGAGATTTTTGAGTTGAAGCGATTTCCATCGAGCAGAAGCGGACGCGCGGCTAAAACACCGTCGGAAGCTCCCCTTGTCTGTACTTTCTGCGATTCGCGCCTCATTTTCCTCAGAATGATCGACCTCGGTCATGTTTACAGAGAATGGTGATTGCTCCAGGTTCGCGTACTAGTTCCCCCTAAGAGGTATTATTGGATGTAGTCGTTGCGGGACTCTGGCTCGCGGGACCCGGAGCGGCACGGAAAGCTCGCCCACGCCAATCCTCGGCAAAAGAAGCCACTGTCGACCGTATTATCGCTGCCGTAACCGGACGTCATAAGACGTTGTTTCCAATACTTTCGTCGAATGGGGAAGAATCATACGTGAGAAGGAAGCCGTGGCTTTCTCTGCGTGAAAAGAAGTGAGTGGGAATTCCCCGCTATGAGTTACGTGAGGAAACGCCGCTCGATAAGATTATACCGTGTAGGCCTCAAGGGTCCTCAGCCGGTCTTCCCCACGTATGGCCACTTTGTACTCAACGGACACAACGTGTGTGTTGTACCTTCTCTTCGATTCCTTCTCCATCTCGGAACTCTATGAGCGAGTGCGACTGTGAGGCGGTACGTGGAGAAGACCGATGGATATATCGAATAGTGAGAGATGGTGTACGAAAAACCACAGGGATCCCCTCATCCGTCTCTACCGTGAAGTGTACCGACTCGTCACTCGCTATTCATTAGACGGTAGGTTTCGTCAGCGGAATGCCTCGTTATCGGATACGTATCGAGAGTTGAAGAGCTTGGATGGCACACGGAAGAGGATCGTCGTTGATAAAAAGTGCTGAAGATCGCAGCAGCTACGACAGCACCATAATTAAACATAATTGCAATATCTGAAACATGAAACCCACGGGCGACGCCGCCGACCGGAGAACCGGATGGTGGGATTCGGAGACAGGAGGGATGATGTGGCCGAGGCTGAGTGAGACGAAATAATAAGAGTAATAACAAGCCCTATTACGGTCACATCCCGCTCCCCGTACAGGAAAGGAGATGGATAAATGATAACAAGATCTATAGCGTGTTTGGGATCCCGACGTCACAATCACCGGGAAGGATAATCGAGTTCGCACGATTCGCCATTGATTGAGAAACCCTAACCGTCAGGTCATATTGAGGGGAAAAATCCATACGTCCGACTGAATCGGATGCTTTCCGGAAATGGGTCGATTCCACGCTGGATCGAGCGCTTCTTTTGATATTTTGTACAATGCGGGATGTTGAATCCGGAGTTCGAGAACTAGGCTGAGGAGAAACCAAAACTCACCTGTTGTGCTGGGTCGAATAGGAACGAAGACGTGGTAAACTTTCCGTTGTGTGACTAGAGTTTGGTTTGGGCCAACTCGGTTCGAGGCTTCGCAAGCGTATTGCGCATCTTGCGTGGCGTTGATAGAAAGATAGGAGTGCGATAATGAAGGTTTGACGTTCTTCAGCTGAAATCAGAACGGAGAGACACTTCAGTTCTCGTCTCTTTGTCACTGCACTTCAGAACACCGCACGAGATGCTTCCGTCAAGTCTCGCTGGGAACGAAAGTTTATCCGAGAAAAGTTTGTTCGCTTCTTCCTTGAACGATTGATATGTCGACGACTTGGTCCGTTTGGAGTTTGACAACTTTTCAAAATCAGGTTATCAATGTGATATGTTCCGGATATGTCGTTTCGGTCGCGGGAGCGATGCTCAGTCGTTGGGGGCGCGCACGAGACTGAAGACACGAGATTCGCCGGCACTTTTAGTTTGGATGCCCACCACCAGGGTAACCGGAGTCGAACGAACCGCGCTATCCTGGACCCAGGAGATACTCCTCCAGGAGCACCTAGAGGGCGCTCTATTCTCAGACAGATGGCATCCATGTGCTCGAGTTTGTTTACAATCATTAGAATGAAATTTGCCACGCAATATCCATCGATTCATCTGTCACGGCAGCGCTGATCATCATTCTTCCCTGATTCCAGATGAATCGCCGGGTTCCAAGCGATGTGGGGTGAGCCTGGCGTTTGTGATGTGCGATCGGACGATCGTTCAGGATTGCGTTCTTCCTCGATCCGAAGTTCCTCCGTGGAACTGTGATCCATTCGGCGCAGCGAAATCAATCATCTCTATCAGACCGAACGGAAAACGCAATCGTGGGAAGACTGCGAGGCTACTACCGTCGCGTCCTCGCTTTTAGGCTGGTTCACACCTCAAATCAGCGTATCGGCAGACTGCGCCCTTCATTCCATAGATTTCATCATTGAAGCGGAATCTTCGGAGATTCCCCCCGGAAGGAGCGACTCTCGGAGCCAGATAATGCGGTAACTTCGTGGATCGACGTCGCGAACCAGTACATACCGAGAAGGATCGGGAACGATTCCGTGACGAATACTACCAAAGGTTAGAGCCAATTGAGGCTCCACTCATTAATTGTTATCCACTATCAAGTAGAAATTGATCTCTTGGGCAATAATCTCGCTTCGCAGTGCCGGAGCATCCCGGATGCGGCGAGCCAACGCTGAATCTCACGGGCGCAAGCAACGCTGAGCAAGGTCCCTCCTCTTGGCCTACTCAGGGAGCGCTCCTCCGCAACTCAGAATGAGACCACTATCCTGGATCCGAATCTCCGACCAAGGTTCTCGGATATCTCGAATTTTCGAAATCCATGTCGCATTACTGTGCTATCGCGCGAGTTTACTTCAATCGCTAATCCGAAAAAGGAACGATGTTGAAATTTCGCTTAGCGACTCTGTTCGGCTCGACTTGATATTCAATTTCGGCGTCGCCTGCACTAGCTTGTCCGTGCTCATGCGATTGTACGCGGGAATATCGGCATAATTCCCACGAGAGGCCTTCGCCGATTTGGATTTTGCCGGAGAATGCATGTACGAATGACATCCAAGTCGGGAAGGATCGAAGCTAGCTACTCTGATGAAGTGATTTCGCCGAGCTTCCTTCAAGGGAATCATTGGCTGATCTATTCTCCTCATCCCGGAGCGTTGATTGAAATCCTGACGTCTAGAAACATCGATTCGCCAATAACGCTCAATGTGTGGAGGGGGTATAGCTCAGTGGTAGAGCATTCGACTGCAGATCGAGAGGTCCCCGGTTCAAACCCGGGTGCCCCCTATTTTTTCTGCGAGCTCCATTTATTGCCGGGACACCTGCGGTTTATCCGGCAGAGATTCGCCATTGTTTCCATTTAAAACCCACTTCGATGGAGAGCAGTAGCCACTGGCTAATTTGGGGAGATTATCGAGTTTTCTATGTCAGTGACCGGAATGGCGCCACGATGAGCCATCATTGAGCTGCTTGGGCATGGATCGTTTCGCTGCCGCGTCGCTTGGAAACCGGTCGGGAAGCGCTGGTGGCTGATGTTTGTTTGAGGCGCTGTGCTCTGGTTGACGGTTCGCCCTTATGACGATTCTTACCGGAATTCAAATGCGATGAATTATCATCGCGGTCACACAGAAATCATAGAGATACGTATGATAGAGTTCAGCGAGACAAAACGCTTGACCCGCAAGTACAAACCTCCCTCGGAGGGGCAAATCGAATCGTCAGTAACTTTCAGGGAACCGTTCCGGGAACTTTGGACTGAGATCTCGAAAGTGCAGCGGAGGAACCGGGCACCGGGCGGGTTTCTTGAGCTTTGACACGTGTGGAATCGTAGAGGATCGTCCCACGGCGGACGCCGGAGTTCGCAATGGGAGCTGACTATCTTCAGTCTAATGTTCCGCCCTCGAGCTATATCTCCGCAGCGGAGGTCCGGATCATAAAACGAGAGCCTCGATATGATATATGTACGAAGGTGTGAAATATATGTCGTATGACCATGTGTGAGAGGGAAGATTGGGATTGCAAGCAGGGCAAAGAGGCATCTCACATTGTGACATTCTCCCTCGAATTTAAGCGAACGTCTCATACGCCAGAAGAGCGCAATTGATATGCAGAGGGCAGATAGAAAATTCCTCTGGATGTTTTCTCTAGATTGTTCAGACGGAGGTCGATCATTTCCACGCAAAGAGGTCGAATTCCAAGCACAGAGCCTAGCTGGGCGGTTTATTGAGCTGTGGACCACGATTGAATCTGAGAGGAACAAGTCCCTGAATACCCTGTCGAGTCTTTCCATCAATGTGAGAACGATTCCAGGACGATTCAAACTGTCTCCTTCCGTAGACGACCACGGTTGACAATGCTAAGGTCCCGTAGCAGCACGTCGGGCCGCGTTTACGACATTCCTGCACAGGTATGATCCTGGATTTCAGTGCGCATATTCTCCCGTTATTCGATGAGTGATCCAACCTGGGTTTGTTTCCATTGTTCGAGCTGCTTCCGATAAGAAGGTGAAACTGTAACTCGTCGATCCATGCCGATTAACGTAACCGGACCGCTCTTGGGCTTAGCCCGAGAGCAAGCGTGAATAAGCAGAAGATAAAAAGGGGCTTAAGAATTATTCACACGGTGATCCCGAGCTGCAGCCTCTTCAAATAGAAGCACCCTCGGTGGCTACCATCGTAAAAATTCAAACGAATATTTCAACAGACCACGGTCGTTGCGATAGCTCCATGAGAACACAAATCCTGAGCGGCTCGGATCTCCATTCCGAGCGCCGTTGCCTTAGGAGTTGTTTCGCCGTTCAGTCAGCGGGGAGAGAAAATGTTCCGGAAAAGTGCCATTAGAATTTTTCCTGCTTTCTGCTCCTCTGTCTCGTTTATTTCTCTGTCTCCCTATCCTCCATTGCCGGAGTCAGGCGATCGCAGGCTCAGTTTTTCCGCAGGAGGATGTGGAACGAGATAAAATATTGGATTTTGAGCGAATTCTGCGACCGCCATTTATCTTTAACGGAAAGCCTTTTGGACTCTCGCTCAAGGATGTGACCCACTCCCCCTCGCCGACGCTCTAAAATATGACTTCGTTCAGACAGAGAATCTTCGGAGAGACCCTGCGAAGCGACATCGATGGATCGGGGTGTTGGCAAGCCAGGATAACAGAGCCTGTACGGTGTCCTCCTTCGAGGGGGTCGCTTGGAGCGAGGGAAAAAGGGGGAACGAGCCTTCGGGAAGCCAGAAAAGGCAGAAGAGGCAGCTGTCAGTGTTCACGCGGAAAACGGGGAACGGTGTTCGTGGAAATCTTCCGGAAAGTGACTCTGCTCTTACGAACTGACTCGGAAGCGGAGACGCGGGAGGAGCAGCCACCCAGAGAGAAGGGGGCATGGTTGACAGAGAGGACGATAATTTTAAGCTGAAAAAACTTCGGAAAACCCTCTCCAGTGAACCCGTCTGACACTCGGACTGAAGACTGCGCTTCGGAGACTTTCGACTCCTCTGCGACGCTCACAACCGACGCGAGAGTTGCACAGAAGGGGACACTCGAAAATTGCGAGACATCAAAATGCACCCCGACGACACGGTAGAGATGTCTAATAGAATGACACGCTCGCTGTTCGAATACTCCCTCGCCTCTTACATGCGCCAGCCACTATTCCTCAGCCGTGTTATGTTCCCCCGAATCCTAGCCACTCCCTCCATATCCCCCGGGTCTCCGCTCCATGCTAAGACTCCTTCTGGCCCTCACGAGTGCATTGGCTTTGTCCGCATCGCAACCGCTCATTTTGACGACTCACACAAAGAAACTCGATGTGAAGAAGTTAGGAATCGACGAACTGTTCCCGATGATTTTGCGAGCACATCCCACGGCGAGGGTCCCTGTGACCCTCCCGTAGCATACGGGAATTTTCCCTCTCTCAATATCATACGCATGTTCCTCAAACACCGCGAATCATTAGAGATTATGTTCGAGGTTTTTCGCGAACGATTCGAGTCCGGTGAATTCGCCTAAATCGGAATCGTCAGCTCCACTGCATCCCGGTCATGGTTCTGATTTTCATGAGGCTTCCGCTCGCTCAAGTTATTCCCGTCGAACGTGTCACTTTGGTACGGAACGTCATTTACAATCGGACCCGGGCGGCGAGGGCACACCCGCATATTTTTCGCAAGCTGAAGAGAGATGGAAGCAAAAGGTCGTGCCGGGGCTTTCCTCCATTCACTTTGCTTTCGTTCATGTCTCCCTCGGAGCATTCGGGACTGCGGAAACGACTCGGGTTTTCGCTTCGAAAGGGCGTTTCGTTCAAATCCGTGTCGCCATTAGGCCGACCGCTCAAGAGAAATCTCCTCTCCCACCCTGAAGCCGTCTTTCATTCTCGATACTGTGTCAGCTCTTCCGCCGTCTGCTGTGACGATGCAAGCATGCTTTCGGCGATGTTCAAACCGCAAGGAACTCGGAATGAATTCATTCTGTTTCCGACCTCATGAAAATCCGTTGCCGGGCAGATCACTCTCGCGACCGACGGCGACTGAGAAGACTCATTCCAAGCCGATGGGTGAGGAGGAGAGTTTCTCATTAGATTCAGGCGGCTTTTCTCGTCTCGCGGTGTTCACGGACGCTACCTCGCCCGTTTTCTTCATCAAACAATCAGCTAGTTACACGGCAATTGAACACCTCATCGCACCCGAACAGATCGGCTCGGATGAGGCTGATGGTAGAACAAGCTGTCGTAAAACTTCAGCCCACCCTCCAATCGGGCCGCGTAGTCCCACCGACCGTCGACGGGTTGCCCACCTCCTCGGTCACTATCCGCTTTCCTCTCCGTTAGCTCCAAACTCTTCAATCTTAATTCGCTGCTCGTATTGTAAAAAGCCAAAAATGTTGAGGGGTACGCGAGCGCGGCGAAGAAACGCGAAGCCACTCTTCCGTCCAATTTGAGTTTCACTACATAGCGGCTTAAATTTCATCGCCCGAGGGCGTGTCGTAACAAGCTTTAATAAAAAGTTAACACTGTTCTAATACTACGGAGGAGCCATCCTTCCCCGTAGGCGAGTCCGACACTTTGTTGCGAGATTTCAGCTACGAATGTTGCGCGAAGCGTGGGAGGTACCTCCTCTGTGTCTAGAATTGTTCTCCGTTCCTCTGCTTGTTCAATATATATGATGAAACACGTTGGGCCTTTTTTGACTAGAGAGTTTTCCGTCCCCACCTCGGGCATGATTTCATGCGAGCACTCTCCGTGCCCGAGAAGGCCGACGGCTCGCTTCACGGGCAGAGTCTTGGAATTTATTGACTTTCGCTATTCTCACGTTCGCCCCACTCCCCTCTGGAAAAGGTGAGGTGGTGGGACACACGACGTAAAGGTCATTCATAGGCTGACCTTTCGAAACGCCGCCGGGGAGCATGAGAGGAACGTGACGCGACGTACATACTTCTCGAACGTGCATTTTCAAGACGACGACAGCCGTTGACCCATATATCACGGATCGAGGCGATCGTCTGGGCCCTCGACTGACCGTAAGGAGAGTTCTCGTGGATCTCATTGCCTTGATAGACGCCGCGATCGGTGCAGGGAGTGTCTTCGCAATGTACGAGGAAGTTCCGTCGGGGTCTCAGCATCGAGAGAACTCTGGAAAATGCGTGTTCTCGCGCATCGCATTTTTCAGAGTTCCGACCCCGCCAGGTTCGGATTATTCGGGCGATTTCCTCACCGATCGAGGTCTCCCTGAACCGGGCCTAAGCTCTGGAAACATTGAATCGGGGCTGGGATACGGTCTCAACGAACGCGCAGAATCGCGATTTCCGTCGGAGATGCGGGCGAGACCCCCCATTCGATGTGAGCGGCGACCTTACTTCCTGCGTGTCTGGAGCCGACCAAGTGTTAAGCTTGAGGAGATTCGCGTCTGTGTGTGTTTTTGAGCTTAGCCGGAGCACGAATTTGCTCCATCCCCAGCTTGCTTTCCGGCAAAGCTTCTCGGGAGCAGCCCCGCGTGCGCGATCTGCGATCCGGAACGGCCGACCTGCAATCCTCGGAAACTTCGAAACTGGATATCGGCTATGGCTAACATCGAACGACGCACGCGGGCTCTTCTCCAGAAATGTAGTCGCGGGGCTGACTTCCTCGATTTTCGATCTCCTCTAACTTCTCGCGGTAAAGATTTTCCCGACTTTGAATCTATCGAAAATGAATGTTTCTGAGAAGATGCAATCAATACAAGCATATGACGTGATAGATGTTCATCCATAAGAGCTCGTAGGAACTCCGAAAGCTCTCCTCGCTATCGTTGCCGCAGTGGACAGGGGGCAACGCCGGCGTCATCAGCGAGGAGGGATAGACGGGGGCATCGTTTCGTTAAAATGGTCGACAAAGCTGATAATGAAGCCGTCCGTTGCTAATGATCACTCCAACAGATGTCAACCATTACCACAACAAGACAATTTAGGCCATTGATGGCATCTCTCCGACAGTATGTTGGCCGACCAGCCAGTAAGTTACCCACTCGGTCAGCTGCTCACACTGTTCGTTTCGACTGAGTGTCGAGCAGAGAGGCAGAACTCGACCACGGGGGAGAATTCGGACGAGGCCACAATGGCTCCAAGAATGCGGCCTAAGTGACCCAAGTGTCATTTTTCCTCCGCTCATATCAACCCCAGGAGCATGAAGAGCTGAGGAACGGGCTCCCGGTCTCAGTTTACGTATCGGAATGGACAGAATGAAAAGATGCTCAGGTTCTTCACTCCATGGAGGCTAGCCCCACGCAGGAGCTTCAGGAGGAACGGACTCATCGCGCTCCCGGTAAATGTCGATCCGCTCGGCTCCAAAAAAACGAAGCCTACCATGATACTCAGGAGGATACTCTGTTCATTGTCGACTCCTTGATCGCAGGCTTCCAGCAGCTTGACTAATCAGTCGGAATACGTAGCCGTGGGTCGGGAATCCCTTACGGATGGCTCCCGGAAAAAAACTCAATACATTTCTCAGTCCGATTTCAAGTTCGCGAGCGGGATTTCTCGGCGATCGTTACTGCGCGTTTCAATCACTCACCAGTTCTCCGTTGAAGAGCCATATGATTTGAGGGGCAGGCTCACCCCGAGCTTGACACTCGAGGAGGAGTTTCTGCCCGTACGTGACGTTGAACCAACGGCGTCCACCGCTGATTTTTGCAGGATCTGAAAACGATAGTGGAGCTCAATGATGATATCTAGGGCGTCTATGCTGATGGGCTGCGATATACAGCACAGCCTTCACACAGGTGATTTCTCATGGGAAAGTTTCAAAATAACACTGCGACTTAGGTTTTCCTGACAAGGAATCCTCCAGCCTTTCTCCCCCATCGCGGAATTTATCTATGCTACCCACGCTGCAGCGACGAACGGTGAGCGATCCTACTCCGGGACACATTGCCCCGCGTCGGATCAGTGCCGATTCGGCATGTATACGGACGCCATCATGTTTATAATTGCGGAAATGCGCGCAGCGTCGACTCTTGCTTGGAGAGATGCACTAGACAAGAAGGTGTGAAATTGTTCGCGAACCGACTGGCGTAAGATACACCAGAATACAGCTAAAAGAAGACCTTTGACTCTTATCCGGTACTTTTATGGAGAGACCTTCAGGATGATGACCTTCTCAGCTCTTCCTCCCGTGAAGCGCCTTCGGAACGATGCAACATTTCGCATCCGCCTTCGACTTACGTGACGCTTTCGATGGGTTTCGGCTCGCGACGTCGAGATGCCTACGCTTCCTCGACGCATAGTGGCCTCAGAGCTTCATGTAAATCGCCAATGACATTCGTGTATTCAAGAGGTAAACAAATGCATGGCTCGCCAATCGGTGAAAAAAATATACTCTCACTGATAATAATTGATGTTCCCGATATCACCATATGATACTGCAACATGATACCTTTCTGATGAGAAACAGAAAAAAAATCCCCCCTCAGTCCCACGTAGAGTTGAGCTTGCGCCCTCTCCATCATCGTGAGATCCCAACCCCTAAACCATTGCATCGAGCGAGGTCTCGCGCTCGGCGCCGGATATCGGATGTACATTTGAGACTCTGGCTCATTAAGAGGTCCTCCCTCACAAGTCATGAGGTACGGAGCGCGGCTCATGCAACTTTCGGCGCTCTCAGACGCTAGAATCTTCGTGACTCAGCTTCGGCTGTGTAAGCAATCAAGACTGAATCAACGCTTTTCTTCGGGCATACGCCTTTTCGTGCTCCCCATCCACGCTCTCCTAAACTCAAGCGAGAGACTCAGCTCTCCTTCCGAAGATGTCATCTTCCGAATCTATATAGGGCTCAAAAGATACGATTTCGTACGTGAACCCACTCGACTCTGAACGAACGCTCCGAACTCAAGCCAACACCATGGAAATCATTCTTCGCCTTAGTTTGTTCCTTATGTTCGTGGTCGCTCGAGTCCAGAGCGTCACCCTCGGAAGCACCGTTGCGATAAGCGATGCGATGTCGGCGACCATGAAAGCCATGCGTAAGACGCAGGGGGTCTTCGTTCGCACGAAGTATCAACATGGCTGCTTGGAATCCGGCTGCTGTAACTTCGGCTTCAGACAGGTAAGGTCCTAATCACCCCGAGTTCGAGGTCCTTTTTCCCGTCATGTACGCGGGGCTTCTGAAATCTTCTCGTGATCCGGAGTTTCGATCACACTGGCTCGTATCTTGCCAGCGATCCGACGCCCATTCACGATTTGTGTGTTTGCTAACTTTTCCTCCGTTCCTCCCGAAGACTTTCTTCAGCCAGGAGTGCCCGATCTGGAGCTGGTACAAGTGGAGCTTCCACGGCCCGATGCTGGTCGCGCACAAACTCTTTTCGGATAGATGTCTCGAGTGCAGAGATGGTCGCCCCGACTGCGCCATTGGAACCACTCAATGCACGGGTGCACACAGTCAGCACTGGAACTTCGGTTTCCACGTGGAAGCGACCAAGTCTGACAAGGAACTATTCTTCACTATCAAGAACCATCTCTTCCCTCATCAGTGCGCGACTATTGATACAGTGAATTTCAATGGACTGGTGCTCCGCGACTGTCTTCAACCTCCGTCCGACAAACAGTTGTTTTACGTGGATAGGGATTGGTTCGACACCGCTATATCAGGGCAACGAATGATCAATTCGGGTTCCGCCCTCAGTAATTTCACTCTCTTCTTCTAAATCGAACGCTTGAGTTCGAATACATATCGGTGCTATGCTATGATGCTCTAATATATTCATGAAGTAATATATGTTTGCCGATGCCGAGAGAAGTCATGTAAAGATACCTAATCTCATTGTTCTCGATCTCGCGATCGGTGGACTCTCTCCCAGAGCCTGAAGATCAGTCAATAAATTATTATGGAGGATCAATCTCCTTGCTTTCAATCTGTCGCTCTGGAGCCGATACAGTGATTGTTCGGATTATCAGTCTGTTTTCCGAATTTCATCGAGAGATGCATAGAGGGGTCACGGAATCAGCCATTGATGTTCCTCGACAGTGGTCGATGAGAACTTTCGATGCGTAGAGTTCTTGTCTATGTGTGTGGAGGTCCGTGTTCCTTCGATGTCGTTGAAAACACCCTGCAGGTCTCCCCCGAAACCGGACCGCGAGTCCACTACACCCTCTACTCAAGCTTCCTCCTGCCAATGTCTCCCCGCTTAAGAGATCAAATTGGGAATGGAAACTCTCCCAAATCTCTATCACGAGCTTCCACCTGTTGGAATGGAGATTCACCACTTCCAGACTACATTCTAGATTCTAGAACGTTGTATGATTTCATCAGCGAGGAAATCACGGAGGCAGCCGCATGCATTTCTGTGGCTCTGGTAGCCGGGGCTTACGACCACATACGTCGACCTCGAAAGCGAATTCTCGCTTTGCACTGCCCGATTTCAGCGTTTCCGCCCGACTTGTCTCACGCTGGCTCGGGGTTTTCTCTCCTACTCTCTGGCATAGTAGCAATTTCACGCCTGGAACCGTGTGCAATCGATTTATCTTCGTTCCGCGGCCTCGCGTATGTCACAATATTGATTCGTTCATCCCCCGATGCAAATCTGCTCGCAAGGGGCTTCTACAGCTCTGAGGATCTCGCTCAAACGACCCGAGACATTCGTCCACCTTCTCATAGCGGTCTGACGCCGGGCCTTCGAGATTCCAGGCTTCAAGAGCGGCAAACATATGTGGAATGAGAAGAGTACGACAGCTGGTTCGTCTCCGATAGCTTTGTCGTGAGAATTCGCTCATGGAGATCTCATGTCTCTCATTGTCAGAGATGAGCTTCCTTTCAAGATGTGCGTATTCTCTTGACCTCAGTGCCCTCGGTAGTAGAGGATTTGATACGTGCATACGAGAAAAAGTCGGTCGATTCTTCGTGGCGATTCGGTGACTCCGGTCGGCTCGCTTTGAAGGTATTATACCACCCAAGTGGCGATGGGGTCGCCCTCCTCAGCGACTAAAGCCGTGAGGACCGTAATGAGAGTCACGGTTTCGACGGGGCGAATGTTGCGCATTCATTTCCGACTCACATGACGCACTCAATGCAAGCCGCGCTGGCTCGCTACATCGAGATACGCGAACATCTTCCCGTATCAACCCCATCAAGTGCTTGTTGACGAACTGTTCACGCGACTGCCACAATGGCGAGTTCCGGCAGTCATCCGCGGTAGCTTCTTCGCCATGTTTTCATCGGTCTGGTCGTTGGGGGAGATCACTCATCTAATGCAAAGAAGGCGATCCCTAGAAAGAGCTCACGAAAAGGTCCTACCGCGAAATCGAACCTGAAGCCCCGCATGTAATAAACGGAATCGCGTAGCTCAATTCGTCGATCCGGCTTGGCCGATCGCGGTCTTCCCGACAAGTGCATCAAGAAAATATGCCGCACGTCATCAATGCAAAAAAGCCGAAAGTAATCGGGACACCGCTGAGACTCCTTTTTCTAATTACACCCTTTTCTCTGATGAAAAGTCCCCGCGTGCTCGTTCTCAACATCGGACCGGACCTACCCGCTCGAACTCGAGACCTGTGCGAAGATTTACTCAATGCGGGTTCGAGCCGCATCGGCGAAAGCGCGCTTCTTCAGATCGCGGCGATTCGCGAATCTTCCAAGTCAATAATTGTTCATGTCGGTCTGTTCGTCGGCATCCCGGACCTCATCGGTCGCGTGTCATATTCGAACGAGTCGTCTGAAGGACTCCGGCTGTATCATCTTTTCACACACCTTCCGCAACTTCTGCGACATCCCTTTCCAGAACCTTGAGCAGCCGCGACGAAAGTGGTCATCCACTTTCAGAACGGCAATCGACTCCGCGCCGTCAAAGCTCCCGGTGGCGATCGGGGTCGTCGATGAGATGACTGAAGCGGGATGGCACGAAAGCTCCGAGCTCGCCCCCGCCTACTCACGGCACTTCCTTCGATTCTGATGATGAGTTCCAACTTCCGCGATTCATGCGGAGAATCAGTGTTCGCCGCAGGTCAGCTCAATCTCTGCGCGTCATCTATCCACGCGCTGTTTTCCGCTTCGAGTGACGGCTCTCGCTTCGCCTCCCACTCGACGCAATCTCTCACCCCACACCTTCTCGATATTTGGTCTACTTTAAGGATTTGCAGTCTCATAGGAAGCACCACTTAGATCCGAGAATATCAGCGATGGAGACGAATCGGAATATTTACCTGTGCGTTTTCCTGCTCGCGGCGGTCGTCCCTGTCCGGAGCTTTCTGTTCAAACTTCCGGCAATCAGCAACGCGTATCAAGTTTACCACGCGGAGTTCCAGAAAACTAACGGAGTATTCCTGCGGACCCACTACAAACATGGCTGCCTCGACTCTGGCTGCTGCAACTTCCGATTCAATCAGGTGAGCATCTGTGGATTCAACTTGAAAACTCAGGGGAGCTGCTTCTCGCGTCCCTCTGCGCACTCCGAAGTTTTCGCTCCGAAATCCAAACGATTGGTGCAAACTTGCAAGTTTCTCAATATCGATTTGTTCGTCCGCAGGTGAGTTACAGCGAGCGCTGCCCGATGTGGAGCTGGTACAAGTGGAGCTTCTACGGACCCATGATTCTTGCTCACAAACCGTTCTCGACCATGTGTCTCGAATGTCTGAACGGTCGGAGGAACTGCGTCATCGGAACCAATGCGTGCAGCGGAACACGCGAGCAGCAATGGACTCTGGAGTTCGAGGGTGACAGCGTCAACTTCAATGGAGACCGCCTTTTCACCCTTCGGAACCGTTTCGTACCGGGGCAATGTGCAACGATCGACACGCACAATTTCTCTGGACTCATGCTCCGGAATTGTGTCCGACCCGCGGTCGACGAGCAGCTCTTCTACGTTGATCGAGATTGGTTTCACGCTGCGAGGGCAACGCAGCGACTGATCAGCGCTGGCGTCATCGACTTTAACTCCACGTCTCCCTACCTACTCTAAGTCCCGATACTAGACAGAACCATTTAATATATATCATAGCGGAGCGAATCCGAGATCCTTTCCTTCAATAACAACATTTGTAATATAATATACAGTCCATGAGACCCCGGTGAGCGGCCCGCGACGTCCTGCGCCATTCTGAAAAGCGTTTTTGAAAAATCCGAAAATTCTCTAATAAATGCTGATGTCTTCCGAAACACTGCGACACCAGTTACCTGATCGTTCTGGCCGTAGACCCCCTGCTCGCCTCCCCCGAGAGCCGCGAACTTCCGGCCGCTCACAAGCTTGTGATGAATCTCGTTGTTCGATGTTCGGTCAGAAATCAAAGTAAACCATGTCACGGTAGAGATCATAAGTTCTTTAAGAGTAAATATTGGAATGACATCATTCGATTGGACCTTCTTTGATGATTGGCGGTCTCTTGCCTTTGATAAAATCCGCCTTCCCTGCACGTGGAGGTGCGCGTTTCACGAATTCAATGGCATCGGTTAGGTCGGCAATCGATAGCTGCGGAGGATCGGACATCCCGGGTACAGATGGCAGCTCCTCCGACTCCGGTTGCCGATTGTGAGTGCCCAGAATGCTCATCTGAGAGCATATTAGAATACGAAGTGTGATACGTTGCAGCCAGCGTCGATAGAGCCTGAAGTCGGGAGAGGGTTTTCTCGGAACAATACTGCACAGACGGGATGTTCGTCTGCTGATGCAAGTCCCAGACCCTGATGAACTGATGAGGAACTCCTGAGATCTCCTAACTCGGATTTCTGGCTTCATCTTGAGATGAGATATATATCGGTATTCGTGTTATTCCTACGCAGCGAAATTGCTGGAGCTCGCTGCGAAAAGGTGCCCCGTCATCCACTGTTTCGAGTTACCGACAGAGCTGAAGACAGACAAGAAACCCAATGAATGATCAACTCTGGCGCTGGAGCCAGAATCCCCCATTCGTATGAAGAAGCTTTAGGAACAAACTTCCGGATCGAAGGAGAAAACTACCTCAGTCGTCGCGGTGACAAATAGCAGGGGTGGGTGGTACTCGGGCTCCAGAGCATACTCACCGCACAGCTCTCAATGAAGGAATACTCTCGCATAAGCTCTCCAACTGGCCTCGTAATTCGGCTACGCGGTGGCGACAAAAATCAACATAGGGTTCTCTCGATTCGTTCGCCAGTCACCAGCGAGCTTTCTCATCCAGTATCATCAATTAGGAGGGAAGAGGTACCAATCTCATACGATGGAGTGATGAAATTTCGTTGAATACTGGTACGAGGAGCGCTCCGTAGTGGTGTTTTGCGACGATTGAATCTGTCGCATCCGAATACATCGGATTTTCCAGTCTTTTCGCCTCGGAACGGTCGGAAGACTCAAGCAACGAGAAGTTAGCGCGGTCCCATCAGGAGCGGGGGATGTCGAGAAAAAAATTGCATTAGACACTCAGGCTATCATAGAACGCTCCTGTCTGGTGCGGCCGCGTCCGTCCAAGGACTACTTAGCCAGTCCGAGTCGGAAGCACCAGGGTCTTCAAACGAAGCTTTCCGGGGAGCTGCGCGTAGAGCCAGATTTCAGAGCTCTAGGTACAGCCGCTGCCGCTTTATCAAATCCAGAAAATTCTAAGATCTCATACGGCGCGTGTGGGGTCGGTCGGAATTCTAACGTTCACGGCTCAAACGACCCTCGAACCGATTGACCTATCCGAGCGGGTCTTGTTGAGAAGTCGATCGAAATATCAAGCAATGCGAAGACGCACGGCCCCACGTACATCCTCCCGTTGATCATGCATATCAATCACGAACAAGCCCGAATGACCTAGATCCTCCTGTTAGAGGACGCTGGTCCTGAATCTCTATGGGTGCCGCTTAGATGTTCTCCGGTTGATCTGTGTCGCCGGCTCGCGGCGTCTTCCTGTCGAAGCATGAGGAGGTGCCTCTCTCTTTCACCCCCTGTACCCGCCGCGAAGCGTTGAGAGGCAATCGAATCCTCGCTTGCGATACGCATCTTCCGCGGGCTTCTGCAGCCTCTCACTCAAAAATTTCTCTCGGATTTACGGCTTTCTCGCGAGCTGCCCGCATGAATAAGGGAGACGGGGTTTCTGGAGGGAGAAGAACAATTCCGCGGCATCGGAGAAGCGTACACGTTTTAGTTCTACCAGTTCGTGTCCCGTTCAAGAATCGGCTCGAACCAAAATGATCAGATACGTTCTCGCTGGCTTTCTTCTCGTCTGTGTTGCCGTGTCCTACACGAGAGCTCAATTCGAGATTGTGGACACTTCGTTGGCGTTGGGCGACGCGATCAAGTCGACTGTGAGAGATCTCCGTAAGACTGACGGAGTTTTCCTGCGGACGTACTTCGGCGACGGCTGCCTGAACTCCGGTTGCTGCAACGTCGGATTCAGACAGGTAGGTCTAACGGTTTTCGGCTCGAACAGTTTTCCATCGGGCATTATTCTCCGACTTTATCGGTGTTCGCATGTCTCCCACGAGCATGCTCTCGTCGTTGCGAATCGACCCCCGACCGGCCAACTCCCCCGAAATCTAAAATTCACGCATACTTCCTCAGACGTACTACACCGAAGAATGCCCGTTGTGGAGCTGGATGAAGTGGAGCTCGAGTGGTCCATTGTTGGTCGCTCATAAGTGGATGACCGAAAAATGTCTCGAGTGCAGATACGGTGGACCGAACTGCAGGGTCGGCACAGCCTCCTGCAGAGGGGACCACAAACAGAAATGGCACTTGGGCTTCCACATGAACAGGACGACGGCCTACGGGGACATGCTATTCACAATCCAGAATCGCCAGTACCCTGACAGATGTGTGACAATCGACTCTGATTATGGATTGGTGCTGCGAGATTGCAGTAGAGGTCCGACCGTTCTCCAGCTCTACTACGTGGGCTCGGACCAATTGCAGACCGCGATGTCGGCGCATGTAATGGTAGACGCTAGCCGCAGCCGCATCCGTTCGATGGCCGATCGTGATCGACTCGAATGAGAGAAATAGGAGGCCGTGGCTGACGGGCCGTCTGCAGGTATTTCGGAACGCTTCTGTGCACGACTGGAGACCCTCGAATTAGAGGAGAGCATCAATATCAGCAGAATTTCTCGTGATAGGCGCAGGGGATGGGAATTCATCCGCCTCTCGCCCAAGAATATCTTTCGGGGATTTGGTCTCTTCAGAATACTCCCCCGTGAATCAGAAGTATATAAAGAGCGAGGAATCATTTTGCGCTGTGGTTTGAGCGAAGCGGGTCCCCACGCTGGAGAATTGGAAGGGTCGAAATGGTTTGGAATGTTCACCTCGGCTTCCTGCTCGTTTGTGTCGCTGTGCCGTACACGAACGCTGGCTTGGGTGTTGTAGACACTTCGCTCGCGGTCAAGAACGAGATTAAGACGACGCTGAAAGATCTCCGGAAACCTGACGGGGTTTTCTTACGGACATACTACGGGGATGGCTGCCTAAACTCAGGGTGTTGCAACGCTGTATTCAGACAGGTACGTTTTTTTCGAAATATTCCCAGCTATTATTGCTTTTGTGCAGCTAACCCCTCTATGCAGAGATTATGCTCTCAATTTCGCCATAGGAACCTCTATCGCCAACTCTGCTCCGGCCGAATATTCATTGAAAATAAATTTTCCCTCCACAGACGTTTTACGCAGAGAAGTGTCCCTTACGGAGTTGGCTGAAGTGGAGTTCCAGCGGGCCCTTGTTGGTCGCCCACAAGTGGAAGACACCCAAGTGTCTCGATTGCAAGAACGGTCGGCCGTCTTGTATAGTCGGGACCGGCCCATGCAGGGGTAGCCACGAACAGAAATGGAACCTAGGCTTCCACATGAACAAAACAACAGCTCACGGAGATCTGCTGTTCTCAATCCATAATTATCTCTTCCCTGATCGATGCGTAACGATCGATTCTGATCACGGGCTAGTGCTGAGAGATTGCAGCGAAGGTCCCAGTTCTCTACAGCTCTTCTATGTCGGCTCGGACCAGTTGCAGACCGCGATGTCTGCGCATCAAATGATCGACGACAGCCCGAGCCAATTCCGTTCTCATTCGGATCATGATCAGATCGAACGAGAGTGATCGTCGACCGAGATCTGTCATTAGTTCGTAGAAGCACCATGGAGTTTCATCGAAGGAAATCAGTGCATGATCGGTCTCACTCAGTCGTCCTCACGAAGAGTGCAGAAGACCCGCGGGTGACCTATTGTAAATTTTTCCCTGATCAGTGAAGAAAATAAAGATTGAAACTGGGAACGTTCCCTTGAAACTACCGTCATCCATTCCGCCCGTATAGCCGTAAGGTCTGTCGAGTGCGTCAATAATCTCACTGCCAGCACGGGACTGGGATTCAATAATTCGTATATCTTTCATATCTGAATGCTTTGCGAGCAAAGTGTGGTGAAGCCATGAGCAGAAAAAACGCCCGTGAAGAATTTTAGCGCGAGGAAACGCGGAAGAGACCCGGAGACAAAAACTAGACTCTGTCTTCGAGAAGGATATTATTCATTTAACAGAAAAATATCAAAAATCGTCATTGCGAGGCAAGTCGTTCGAATCTTACATCCTAATCGATTCGAAATCGGCTGCGCAACGCCTCGGCTCCGGCATCTCGCACAACGGAATGTTGCAGGTCAGATTCCAAATGAGAGCGGGGTTCCGATGGATTTCGGAACTCTTTCGCGCTCGGATTCAAAATGCTCTGGGTGAACCCCTCCCCCCTCCGTGAAATCAGAGCCGCCCAACAATCCCTCGCATTGGCTGTTGAATCCTGATTTAGCCTGGGACCCCGGTGAAATTTCGGATCCTTAGCAAAGCCAGAGGAGGCGGATCCTCCCGACGCGGACGACTAGGGACTCCGAAGATCGGCCGACCGGCTAGCTATCGGAGTGCATCCTCCGCGACAGCCGTTTGCAGTTCCATCAGGAGGAAATTCCATTTTCCAGCGGAAAGATACGACCGCTGACGAGGTCATTTCCTCTCGCCGAGAATGCCGCGACTCGTCAACGAAATCGGCGTCAAAGCTAACGGCGATGAGAGAACCAACGGACCGACATTGCCGCTCTTCGGGCCAGCTATCCGCTGGAGTCTTGTCCGAGTCCGCTAATTCTCCTTCCTTCCATTCAATCGTGTCGTCCATCGGAGATAGCAATCAGGGCGAGAATACAAACGAGTCCCCAGGATCTTGTTTCAAGCCATCATTACGATTTGGGTTCACGGCGCCAGCTCCAATGGGACCTCTCGGAGCCGAAATAGCTTACGGAAGACGGTCGCAGGTCGTCACTCGATTTTGACAAACATCTGAAACCCAGCATTTGTCAGGTCGTGACAATCATCGAGACACGTCATCGCCCATACCCGAACGATTCGGTACGAAACGTTACGTGAGGACGGCTAAAGTCTTCTCTCTCCTGGTCAATCGAAAGGAAAGGGGATGTCCCCACTCTGATTGAACTTCGCTCGCAAGCGACGCATGTTGGGAAGACGGAGAAGGCATCTGAAGCCGGCTCGCTCAGCCGCGAGCTCGTCCGCCTGCCCCCCCTAAGAGCCCCAGGAACAGGAGCCCCGCGAATAAACAAACGGAGAGCTTACGCAGCCCGCATACGTGGCCTGTGCTTGTCTTCAGACCCAACCTCGTACACTGTCCTCCCTAGCGGGCGGGTCCATGACAACGAATTTCGCGAAGCAGTGAGTCTCGAATATAAACGCAATTGTTTCTCGCTTGGACGTCCTCGATTCGGTAGCACTAAAGTGAACTCGGCAGGAGATTTCATCAGACAGAGTCGGCAATGAACATCTGTCTTGACACACCAGACAAATACCGAGAAGATTGCTGCTGCCATGCTTCGTGGACATCACTTGCTCGTTGTGAGACACGCGCCGACCTGCCCACCCCTGGTCTTCGCCCAGCCTCGACAACGCGCAGGTCGAGTCGATTCCGAAAATATACTCTTCGAATGTCGAGATTCCACCGCCTCGGATGCTTTACTCCTCGCCAGTCGACTTATCGTGGAAACCCCGAAAGGAAAACTGCGGGAACAGAAGATGATCGGGGGACATTTTCTAAACGACCCGTTCCATCTGTTGATCAGCCCTCCGCCTACGACTATGACTCGTTCCGTAACGAGATCATTCGCCAGCTCATGGGGAAAGGCAGGGGGTAGGGAGAAAGCAGCGGGACTAAAGAGATATAAAGGGACAGAGGAGATAGCTAGACAAGGACGCGATGGTGTGACCGCAGCGCATTACTCTTCCTGACCCCCAAGGCGGCTGAACAAGATAAGATAAGACTGAATTCTGTTGTGAACGAACGCTCAGTCCGCGAAGATTAGCGATTCCATTACAGTATGAGAGGAAACGTTACGACGCGAACTTGAGAGATTCGACCCAGCCTTGCTCCCCTGCGTACCCATGAGCAGACTGTTCACCCATCTCAATCAGTAGTAAACGCCAATCCGCACTCTATTGAGGTCTTCACTAATCCGGAGACATGATTTCAATGCGAGAGCTCTTGCGAGAGCAAGGGGTACACCTAAGGGCCGCCGGTGCCGGCCCTGAACGGTATCGGTCGATATTGCTCGACAACCAACGCGAAGAGGAGAGGAAAAAATTCTGCTGAAGACATCCTGCTCAGCTGGGCGCGGGGAGAGTGACATTTTGACAAGGAACTATGTGGTCATGGCACAAGATTATTACTTTTCGAAACGCCACATCACATTGCGGTCGACTGTATCTTCAGTCAGCGTGGAACGAGGTCCGCAGAGACAAGCGGCTCCTCAAAACCCTCGAATTTCGAAATTGAATTCCGATACCGCGTCGAATTGCATGGTTCCCATGAGCAGGAACGACGTCGTCCCACGCGAGCATTCCGTGAAAGAAAATCACCCTCCGTGAGCCTCTGGAAGTTTCGGTAGAGAATAACGTTATGGACCATACGGAGCGAATGGGCCCGAGATAATGTCCACTGAAACTTCGGGTTGCGCCCGAGCTCGCTATGGATTCCCGCATTGGATGGCAAATGGTCTCACGTAGACGAACTCGGACACCCGAGGTCGGTCGCAATGCGACGGCAATCAGCTCTCCTCTAATCACTTGATCGCCCACCGAAATTCGTTAGAGACCGTGTTCTCGAATTTCAGCGAAATCACCGAAACGGAACAGAGTCTGAATCCGAGCGTGTCAGAGAGGAACTTCGATCGTATCTTCGCAACGGATTGTTTAGCTTCGTGTTGATAGCGGAATAAAAAACTCATCAGAAATCGCTGCGTGCTGATGTATCCTATGCACTAGCTAGCGCCCGAAAGTCAAAGCGCAGCTTAATGGTCGAACTTTTTCTGAACAAACTTCCTCGTGCGTCAGGCACTCTTTCGAGATCGGACGCCGCCGCGCAATCGGATCCCTTCCCATTGAGTGGTGAACAGTCGAATTCTTCGGGGCGTCGACTCCCATGATCATGTGGAGCGAATCACAGGGGATCGGGAGAGCCCAGAAGTCATTGGTGTCATGGTAGTACTGAGTTGAGAGGCACGGAATAAAAATACTTCTCTCGCTCAGTTAGCCATTGGCTGGCTCCTCCTCGACTCTGTCCCCTTGGCGCTCCTTAGAGCGGATAAATTCCCTGAAGCATCATCTCAAGCTTTGGCCTAGAGCCAAGAACGATTTTAGATCAAGCAGTGGACCTTTGAATGCCCCAGCCTCTGACCCTTAAAGACAGGTTTTTATATCGGGATCGGGAGCTCGACAGTGAATACGGAACATTCACGCGGAAGCCGCTGAATATTTCGAAATCAGAACGAGGTTCGAGAGCTGATTGATGAAATTAGGAAATTCGAGGGCCGGACAGATAATCAGAACGAAGAATCTTGGTACAAATCGACCTATTTCTCAAGAGATCACTCCGTCTGATTCCTCGCAGTGTCACTCGTGAAAGGGAGCCGAAAAGACAAGGGAAGGCTCGAGCAGCGTTCATTGCCTCCATAACGAGTGTCGGTTGAGGTTACGCACACGCAAGAAACCACAACAATAATTTTTTATTAGACTCCTTCTCGCACGGCGCTGTTATACCGTCGAGTCGACGTCGTGGTCGTCGCTGCCGAGATGGCAAGGTAATGAAAGCCACGTTGACCATTACTACGGAAATAGGCTCAGAGTGAACCATGCGGCTTAGACGTAGCCGCAGCTCAATAGTCCTGCTGTAGGAGATCTCGGTCGCTCACTCGCTGCTGTGAGGTCGTCGCGGCTTTCTTTTCCTTTATTCGTTGCTCAGTGATTCGAGACCACCGGCGGAAGGGTTCACATCGCCACGTAATGCGTCCGTCCAATCATCCTCGGAAAGGACTCCGCCAATACCTCCGCCAATGTTGATCCTCGGCTGCGATGCTTGTACTCTGATATAGACGAGCGTCCCGGTCCGTCTTTCAATCATCGAGGAAATCTCCCACTCCTTGCCAGCTCCGGAACGAAGAATTAGCGCGAATGCGGGCTATTCGTCACTCCTCCAAGAAAATATAGGAAACTTCAGGACATCCAATAACTGCGGTCGAGCACCATATTTCGACGCCTCGAGCGGGAGTTCGAGGGGGTCCTCAGGAACCGACACATGGCCTGAACTAACCCATTTAGATCTTCGGGGATTTCCAGAATCCTCATCTTCTTCTGGAAAGCATAAATAATAATTGAACATATTTTCCTTTTCCAGTCACTTCCTAGGCCCGCAGTGCTCTGACTACAGAGTCCAACCATAACTTCAGTTCGCTGCTCACAGGCGCTCAACGGCACCATCTGTGTTTCTCAGTCGTCTGCAGTATGCGCATATCATTTAAATTTGTCGTCATCGTCCTGCCTACTGCGCACCGAGCGGCCGACCTAGCGGTGCCGTCAGCGACATCTCCACCGTTTTGCAGCGCCGAACACCTAACCGAACAGCCGTCCGCCCACCACACACGTATCCCCGAGGAAAAAACAGCGACCAAAGTGTCGCATTACGAAAGAGACCGAAGTCGTTCCCCAAGAACACACTCCCGCCGATGGATGAGTTGCTGAAGTGAGTTTCTTCCTCATTTTCGCATGTTACGCGCTCCCCATCGAATTTTCGGGAAACTCAATGCCACAGAGCATTCCGAAGCAAGGGCGTCGGGCTTTGCAACAGTGAGGGAAGGTGTTCGTCCGGCCGCCGGCTCTGGATTCCGAATTACACACATGGAAACCATTAGATACGATGTGAATCCGGCCGAGGTCCGTCCATCAAGCCCTTCCTCGATCCGTCGGTCGGTCTCCCGACCCCTCGGCGGTGGTCAATTGAGGAAAGCAAACCCCGTTCGAGCGGGTGAGCGAGCAGAGTAACCAGCGGCGGCCGTACAGATTCAGGAGCCGGCCAGGCGTTGTTCGATTGTGTTGGAAATAAATTGAGCGGCGAGCTTCCGCGCAACCAGTGACCTGTAACTTTTGCATTGGCAACGATTTAAGGAAACGCCTGAAAAAAACCCTGCCGATCCATTGTAGCGGCTCGTCTGTCTGCCTTTTCTCGGCAGCTGCCAAGACAACATGGAAAAATGAAGAGTGTCGATCCATGCCGTACATGGGCTGCTTGGCAAGCTTATACGTAGCTTCCAGCGGGATTACGGAAGCCCTTCAGGCGGACCTGGGGTGTTCGTGTGACATGCGGGCGGCTTGGAAGCCCGAGCACATAATAGGCATATTTCGCTCATGAGTGTAAGGAGCTCAGCTGAGCTATTCCAACGGTTTCAACGAATGATCCAAACCCTCACCTCAACTCAGATGGACTTCGGGTTTCACGGGTGGTTTTCACGTCGATGACGCCTCAAACCTCCGAAAGCACCGGGAGCCGTCGCGCTCCCGGCCGGAGCGGACGCGGACTGTGAGCACCATGGAGAGGAATCGAAGACGAGCACTTTGAGCTTGAGAAAACAGTTCGAAATGTGAAAGAGGGGAGAAGTATGGGGAGAAACAGAGCAAGCTCCGAGTGAGTGGAGGAAGATCCAATAATATTTCGACGCACTGTTATTACGGTCTTCGAGAAGCATCGACCAAGCGACCGCCCGGTCGGTCGGCCGACCAACCGACGTACCCGGCGTCCTACCGATCGGCTGACCGTCTGTCTGTCCTTCTCACCGAGCAAGCGACCAACTATTCCAACCGACCGGGGGAACAACCGACATTCTGAGCGAATCCTCGAAAAAGACCAGGAGCAATGGGAGAGCGCTCTCCTCGAAGAGAAATGTGCGAATCTTCCGAAAGAATGGATGAGGAAAACATTTCGGTCGTTCGCTGGAATGGAGGTCAACTTTAAATTATAGAGGTCGTGATTTTGAAACGAACCACGATCCGAACCCGGATATCACCCGGTAGCGAAAGGGAAGAAATGGAAGGGAGCTCTGGGGGCGAGTGGTGAATTATGATACCGCACTACGACGTTGGAAGGCTTTCCAACGACGACGGGAAGGCTGCGATTCACCGAACACGATTCCCGTCGGAGTTTTAGGGAAATTAGAGTGGCTTCGGAAACGAGCAGTTTTAGAGCAGAGTCTACCTCGCGATCGTCGGGACGATATGTGGAGAAACCGGAGCAAAATAGAGAAAGATTGACTGAGAAAATCCGGGAGGGGAGAACGTCTGCGAAGAAATAGAAGCTCTCTCCTATAGCAGCCGCCGGTGAAGCGCTCCTTCTGTCTGCACTGCCAAGCCGCAACAGCGCTTACGAGAGTCTCCGATTCCGCGCGAATCCTCGACGTACCCCGAGGGATACCTTAAATGCGCTCCTGGGCCTTCCGTTGGGCATTCCGAATGCACCCCAACGGTTTCCTTCCTTTATTCTTCCAATGGCGGATGCAAAACAGACTTGTGGCTTTCCGCGCTATCTGGACAGCAGCGGGCTCCGCAACGGAACTGACACGGACCGAAAAAGAAAGGCGTTCGCAAGAACCGAAAATCGAGACTCTCCGTAGCGAAGGAGATGCAGTAGTGGTTCAGGCGAGAATCGCTCCTTCATGCACAACGGCGCGTAACTCCGAGGTCCTCTGGTGACTCCAATGTCGAGTACCGCGACTTTCCCTCATCAAATCACCAATTGTTTTGATCATTTCTTCGTTACGTCGAAATTCGTTTTGCACTCAGCTCGCATGCGTCGGTGCGTCCCGGACCCTCCTAGGCTTTTTTTCGTTGTTGCTCCCACTGCGGCCCTCCTCACAACCCGCCATGGGCCTTCGCTGTTGTTGGTGTTGTTGTCGTCGGCGTCGCCGTTGTCGGCGGCAGCAGCAGCAGCCGCGACGTCGTAAGGCAAAAAGCGTGTTCCGTGAAAGAGCGCATTGTGAGGGATGAGGACATCTCTACAAAGCGTCCATCGTAGCGTACGCTCGCTACTTGGCTTCCGTTCGAGAGCCCGCTGAGCTTTTTAACATTGGTTTAAGATCGCAAACTGAGAGAGGAGAGTTCTGCGCGTACGCGCGCAAGAACACGCCATCATGCCGCAAAGAAGCAGCTGCTCGTCAGTATTCTGGTTTCTGTGCTCGATTCCGTCATTGACTCGAATAGCTCAGCTCACCGTACGAAGCGGATGGAGGGCGATCGACCTCAGAACGGATTCACGAGGCGGAAACGTCGAACGCGGAAAATAATTTTCTGAATCAATTCACGAGAGAGGAGGCGGAGGATTACCACAGGGAGGATTTTCGCCGCGACGGAAATCCTTCGTGTCGCTCTCATTGCTCTCCTTTCTTTCTTGGCACTCTTTTTGACGTGAGGGGAGACGAGCATCCGCTAACGAGCTGATCCCCATCCGCGACGGCCGCCGCAACATCATCAAAGGACATTAGGAAAAAAGACATCAGAGGAGCCGATAAAGCGTGAGACTGAAAGGAAGGAACAGCAACTTGCGCCTTCCCACAATGGAAACGAGTAGAGCCTGATATTCTGACGATTCTCCTTTCGATGACCACTACGACGTCTATTCGACATGATCGGCGGATCCGGCAGACGATACGCTGCCGCAAGAAGCGGGAAGAAAGGATCCAGTGTGGCGACAGAGTATTGACGGCTCACGGCAACTGCGGTACCGTCATCAGCAGCGCGCCGCCACGCAACCGGACCACGAGCACCCGTTCGAGTTCGAATGATTCCAAAACCGTCGACAAATGAGCGAACGACGGTCGACGCTCGCTGGATGGCTAAATCTTCGATGGCTTCATAGGAGATAAGATTTTCGCTCGAGATCCGTTTCCGCGGAATATTTCGGCGGATCAGTAACAAAAACTGCTTCCGCCACGACTGACATCGGCTCGAAACAGAGGGGGGCTGGAGCGAGAGCTTTCCGCCGCCGGGATTGGGACGGCGGGGAGTATTCGTCGACAGGAGCCAAGGAGCCCTAAACTCTGTGACCGAAGCGATGTCTCCTGTAGGCCTCTTCAGAAGGGGGAAGCGAAACGCGGGGAAACCGTCCGGACGGAGGACGTAAGATAGAGTTAGCGCTCGATTGAATCTCTGCTCAACGTCGGCCCACAGCAACCGAAATCCGCGTCGGAAACGCATCATTAGCAAAACCTGAACCGCATGGACGAGAACAACGAACAAGTCCCGACGATGCTCGATGATGTTTTTACACGGCGAAGCAAGCGAGGATTCCGCCGGAATTTGTGGAGCTCAGCACCGCGAATAGAACTCTCAGCAGGCGGACGTGAGAAAAGACACTAACCCGATGAGCCAGCCGTATTGCGTTGGGCAGCAGAGCGACGACGCCGACGTAGGCTCCGGTCACTGGTTGCGAGCATCGCCGTCGAGACCGGAGCCCGACAAAACAAACCGAGAGAGCAAAACATCCCCGGTGCACGTGCCCAATGGCACCAAAAGTGAGTTTATCTATCTGCCTGTCGACTGAAAAGGAAACTCTTAGTTTCGCTTGTCGGACTCAAGCAGCACGAACACACATTTGTTTCGCAACAAGGAAGATGCTGTGGCGAAGGGGCGACCCTCGTGCAAAAAGCTTTGACTGAGTTCCCGCATGGCTGAGCATGCTTTTGAAACCCGGAATTACCCCGGACAATAACCAGGACAGAGGGGAAAAAATAGAGAGGAATGAGCGAAACGAATAAACTCGTCCCGTCGTCTTCGGTAAGAGCAGCCGGCTTCACGTCAGTCGAGCAGGGCAATCAGGATCCGACATGACAGGAGGTGTGCCTGACCTCCTGAGCCCATTTAGTGTTTGTCCGCTTCTCCACAAGGGTCGTCGCTGGTGGAGAAACCGAAAACGGCCGCCTCTGACCATCGATAACATGACAGGCCATTCGAGGTGAAACGGAACCGTCTTGCCCGGTCGCTGGCTTGCTTGCCAAGTCTTTTGCCAGGTTGACCACTCGCTTGTCAGCTCGTCCATTCGTTTGGTTTTGGCGAATCGCTTGCTTGGCACCGTGTATCTATCTGTCAGCCAGTCCACGGACTAATGACGTATGTGCATGGATTGCGTCAAGCATCGCGGGTATGGCAAGGAGCGACCTCATTCCATCGGCACACCAACGAGAAGGGAGAAGGTTTCCGAGATCGAAGCGTCGAGTATCGTTGCGGAATGTTCAAATCCGTTAAAGAGAAAAAAAAGAGAAAAACGGAAGGAAAGAGACGGAAACCGTCGTCATAGTCGGCTGACAGCAATGCTGCGGTAAATTAATTACGACCAGTTCGTAAACAAAAACACTAACGCCTGCCGCCGCCTGCGCGGCCACCGTACGCGTCTCGGACGGACCGAACAGCCTCATTGCGATGGTTTCCACGTTGAGGGGTTATTGGCGGACACGATTTTGAAGACCTCCACCCGCCTCCCGACTGCTTCCTCACCCGGTCGGTCACCTTGTGTAGGGGCGAACCCTGTTCCTCTCACAGCCTATCAAAGCAACTTTGATGAAAACAACTTTTCCATTACGCCCCTAGGTCTCCCGGGGGGCCCTGTCGGTCCACCTCGGAGAGGACGGGCTCTGTCGGTACAACAGAGACGATGGCTGGTTGGGTGGCAGGGACAGCCGGGAGTTGGCGGGGCACGACGGTAGGGGCGTCGGGGGGCCATTGTGAACCATCGAGGAAGAGGCCAATACATTTCAATAAAGTGATTCTCCACCCATTCCTGCTACTCCCGCTCGGTCCGAGACTCGACTCTTATTTTCAGTTACGCTTACAACGTCCGTAGGAGGGGATGAATTTTCTCGATGGGCAGACGGAACGTCGCGCCGTCAATCTCGCACTTAGCGTCGGCACGTTTCGTTTAGCCGATGATTCGCTGTGTCTTAGCTCCGAAAATTCGATATTATCGCTTATCTCAAACAGCAACTTCTCATGATTGGAGGATCCAGGACGGAAGGATCCTCGGAGACTGCGAGGCATGGAATTCAAAACTTCATTCTTGACCATCGGGAATGGACAAAGTAGATTCGAAGGAACGCAACGAGGGGAATCGGGGAAGACGCTCGGGCCATATGGAACGTTGACACTGATGTCACTCGAAAAAAGCAAGGAGTGCATAACAAAGAGATAGTTCCATTCGGTGCTTCGGGGTGGGCTCTGCGTCGGCGAGCGTGTGCTTGTAGCTTGAATGGGTAGGTGGGTGGATGGGTGGCGGGGTGCTCGCCACTTGGAAGGGTCTGTCTGAGCGAGTTGGCCTGAGTGGCTCGAGAACTCCGTCGTCGAGGACGGGGCAGGATGCGTAGAAAAGCCAGCCTGATGACCAATTTTGGAATTCCGGGCCTCGTCGCTTTTCGCAGTTCTCAGTGTCGTCCTTATTCGCCCCCCCTCCTTCCTTCGTGTGGGGCAAGATCTCACGCTCTTGTTCGCTGGGGGTATCTTGTGACCAAAAGGCTGATTTGAATCCTCGGAGAGCACTTGTTCACGAAGTGTGATGCGAGTGAGAAGTTTTTCCCTCCATGCTCGCTTTCAAACAACGGTTCAGCTGTTAGTTCCCAGACGGCGCGAGCCGACGACTCCACAGAGCTATTAACCCACTCGTTATCCTTGCCGTTCAGGGACCGCACCAGGCTGCTCTACGAAATGGGCAAAATATTCCGATGAGCAGCAAACGAATGTTCACAGAAGATTGTTCGAGAGCTCGTGTTACCCGCGAGTCCGATAAGATCGCCAGAGCCGTCAGAGGCTGTACGCTTGTGTCTGCCGACAAGCTGCGACCTCAGGCATTTGAAACGTTCGACCAACGCTTCCGACAGAAAGGTCTCCCGTCTTCCAATGAGACCACCTTCGATATCAGCATGGGGGAATCCACGCAACTGCTCTCATCCTCCCCCATGGAAGGAAAATTGCGGTTCCGAACCTCTATGAGTCTTTTTCCTGGTAGACTATGCCTCAAATTCTGCCATGCCTGTAGGAATAAGATCAAAAACTTACAGTGTACGAAGATGTGGGCGGTTTGGCTGAACGCCACCCCATCCTTATTCCTCGCGATGCATCGATATGGACCGCCGTCCACGTGCTCCACGGAGTCCAATAGTAACGAGCCATTGGCCAAAACACGCCATGTGCTCCCTTCAGTGCTGGTGTGGAGACTACGACCGTCATGTTGCCATGTCACCCTGGTCTCGTTGATTTCGGCATTGAGCGTCGAATTCGTTGAAGGCGTGGATGTGGATGCGGGGGAACTGCTCGTGTTCGAGACGAAGCCATCGACACTCGTTCCGGCTAAGGATATTACGCAGTGGAGGAGAACCTTGTGCCCTTGAATCGCGGTTGTGTTCCTCGGTCCCTCTATGATCCTGGGCTCTGGAAAGAGAAAAAAGACCGGCTTTACATGACGTTTCGTCGTCGGACACCGTGATTTTATTGGATAAATGGCTATTGCTTTCCAATCGTGGGCTTAGAGACGCTCGACCATTTAACGACAAGGGCCCTGTTGGGACTCAAGGTCCCGCAACTCCTTTTCAATCAAGTTCTGCGTTTCCGAACCCGTGGGGGCCCTTGAATGGAATCTTCCCCATTATCAGAATGTCGCCGCCTTCAAGTCCTGCTCTCAGCTGAATGTGACGGTAGATCTCGATCAATGGTGAATGGAGGACGATCTTTCTCTTCTGGATCCTCAGAAGCGTCCAACGTCTGAAAGGCTGACGAGCCTCATTCGAGCGGAGAGGGAGACTTCCGATAATTTTTCTTTGCTCAAATAAATGACGTCATTAGCCGCACATCTCCGAAGAATCCTCGAGAATCAGTCATGGCGAGCTCCGAAGTTCCAGGTCCGTCCGAACCCATAAACCCTGCGAGGAGATACCGAGAACTTCCGAACTCCGGTGCCTCGTCCGAATATATTCCCTCTGCCGTTTTGAAGGTCTCTCGTCGCAATGCAGGTCTGAATGAGCGGATTCTCGTTCCCGAGAGGCAGGATAAGAGAAATCGAGCTCAAGAGCAGAGAGTACGGCGGGCCCTTAGGAAGCCTGATTTTTGGCAAGAAGCCTTATTTCGAAAGAACCACGGGGCTCCAAGGGTAACAGCGCCCCGGAGTCCCTGTTCGAGGCGGGCGGAACAGGGCTCAGCCATGGATATATTGATGGAATAATGGTTTTGACAGCGACGTTGGTTTGAGAACACCGGCAGCGCTCGAGAAGCTTGTAGACGTCTTAGGTCGAAAGCGGGAAACTAGGAATTGAACGATCCAGGTTGAGCAATCACCGCAGCAGCCATCATCGTCATAGATCATGGAGCTCCATCGAAGTTCCAGGCTCGATAGTTCCCTCACATTGGCCGCCTACAGATTTCTCCAGCTCGTTCACGGGGAGAGCAGCCTTTGCCCCAGGAATCGCTGAGCTACCGAAAGTGAGATTCTAAACAAACCGATAGGCTTCCGATGCTGACATCGCACCTCATAGGAGAATACTCCCGAGGATCGTTCGAAACTCGCGGAGAAAAAAATCAACAATAGACATTGAATGATTCCTTCAAACTCTTCTCGGTAAGGAGTCGAGTGAGTGAGTGAGTTCATGTGACGTGTCAACGTGGCATGAGACGGAGTCGGGGACTGAGGCCGAAGCGAGGCTCATAGCCTTCGAGAGATAGCTCCGAGAAAAGCATCAAAAGCTCGTGAACCAGAGTGCGGCGTTGTCGTTGCCTTGTTGACATGCCACCCGATAACCTTCGAGGCGTGTGCTACGGCCCGGAGGCAGAAGTAGCTCCGAGCGCCGTTTACAGTCTGTAGGCGAGTCGCCTTCGCACTCTTTGTCAAACACGTTCATACTCGCTAGAGATCACGCTCGATTGCTCCAGCCGAATCACACCTTGATTCGGCCATCGCGCACCGGAAGATCGAATCAGAAGGACAGGACAATTCAGTAGAGGAGGGCACATCAGCTCGAAGCAATCCTCAGACCAGGGCGCATCCAGAGCAAGTTATATGCATTTCTGAACGGGCAGCCGTAAAATCCTGAGTGATAGGGGTGAAGGGCTGAAATTAGAGTGACTTCGAGTCAGTCGACCAGCTCCCCAAGTGATGACCAATAAGGTGATGAATCCGCACTTTTGAATACGCTCCACCCATCCCCTCCGAAGAGCTAACGCTGCAAGTCTTCTTGAAAAGAAGGGCGATTCGATCCTTGAGGAAGTCTGCAGATTGTGCTGGGAGAGAAAATTCGGGAAGATTCGGGGACTCCACCTCGTTACGCGATTCATGTCGCGGCAGCATTCAAATAGTCCGCAAATTTCGCAATCGCGGAGCGGATCCGTATTTTATGCACGAGGTCACGTCAGGGAATTCGCGGGAAGTTTATCTTAGAAGCTAAAGAGTTCCCTAAGGTCTACCGACTTCGTCCGTCGACGGGACGAGATCCTCCGCTCCCCGAACACTCGCCCCCGAGTGCGACAGATCCTAAGCGGGCAAACCCCAACGCTCAGGCAAGAGAAGACCCCGGGAGTTGATCCTCGTGTACATCACATTCGCGCTACCCAACAGGAAATGGATCTGATCTATTGGGACAGTCGGTCAATGGTTTTGAGACTGTCAGTGGTTCAAACGGCGGCCGAAAGTCAGAAGTCTCCGTCGATCTCATAGGAAAGTGTCCCACACCGCTCAGGGAAAGTTGGTAAGCCTGTACACATATCAGCTCGTGACCATCACAGCTTGATGGATCATCGCGCGGCGTAGCGATGGTACGTTAGATCCAACGAATTCGAAACACGACCATCCGACAGGGCCGAACCCTTGTTCATTAAACGATTAGGAGTCAGTCACCCCGTTCGTCGTCATGTCTACCATCCTAATTCCTAAACTTTCAATGTATGCATACGAATTACCCCGTTCAAATTCCTCGCGAAGGCTGACCCGTCGGGTCTTCTAGTCGGACGCGTTGACACGAGCGACCCCCGACGAATCCCTCTAGCGACGGAAACCGAGGCTTTCGAGAGAGATCGGGTGAGATGGATGTGCTCCTGACTTCAGCTACCCCGCGGCTCACGGAAATTTCGATTAATTTGAGCTAAGGACGCGGAGTAGCTTGTAGCTTGGGATTGGGTTACATGTTCCTTCAATTTCGTTTCCCGTGATCGCTGCATCTCATAGTCTCGTGAAATTCCAGAGTTTTCCGTACACGGGCTTTCGGAGCTCTCGTCTCGAGATTCGAAAACTTTGCTCGCGTCAAGTGCGTCATTCCTATCAACTTACAAAGCTGCATATCAATCCTCGGCGCGGAGCGCTGGGGGCCAAATTCAATTTATGAGCGTGAAGCCCGCGTCTTCCGCTCGTCCTCTCCTTCAACGTCGTTTAGGAGTCTCGCGTTTTTGTTCGAGGGCCGCGTCATCGCGTTATTTTCATGAGTTAACTTTAATTATTGAAGTCAGTTGGGGGCAAAGCCATGAACATTTCATAATGGGCTGCCATTAGCATCATTGGAACAGTTGAGTTCCGTTCTGCGAAGAGGAGAAATCGGCGAGGACTACACACCGAAGCGGCTCTGGGACATTCGTTCGGAATTCTATTTCCACTCTTGAGATTTTCGTCGATTTTTTCCCACTTTCCCGCCTTATTGGATTGCGTTGGCAGATCAGAGCCTGCATCGCACAGCTGCATCTACCTACGACAAGCATCCGACAAGAGTTCTAATTTCGTTGGCCTAATGCGTCGTCATATCTCACTGTCTGCTTTTCGCATCGCTGTCATCCTCGTTGTTTGCGCAGTCGAAGGCGTCGACTACGAAGACTTTTAATTAAAAGTAGGATCGCATCATAAAGTCTTTTGACTTGTGAAGTCTAGCAGCCTGACATCCCGGATCCCGGCTCGTGGGGTGGGGAGAACGCTCTTCATTCCTGAACACGGTTCCTGCAGCTCAGGAAGCTCTAGGATTTCCTCGGAAGCAAAAATCTTCGAATCCACCGACGGCCTCCTCGATCCAGGAGAACACCGAGCTTCCCATTTCGCCCTTGGCCGTTCGACCCCGAAATCAACGCATTCGCTAAATGGATCACACAAGCCGGTCCACGACAAAGTTTCCAATGTGCGCCTACTCGGTACGGGGAACGTCCAGGTCTTCTTATGTACCGCTTCCGTGTTCGTTTTCTTCTATTTATCTCTCGGTGAGTGCGCCTGAACTCTCGGCCAGGTCGGACACATTAAATTGTCAATATCTTTCATGCCGCTCATTCTTGCTGGCTTCCTTCTGGTCCCCTCCCTCTCTCTCAGTTTCTCTCTTCTGCCAAGTTTCTCGTGCAATATGCGCTTGACCATTAGGCGTTCCGAGGTTCAATTTTTCATGCACCTCCCGTGTGTGTCGAACGCAAGAACTCATGACCGAGCGCGCTACATCGCGAAAACTCGTTGGAGCTTGGAAGATTTTTTCCAAAACTGTGTTCGGAACGACTTTTAACGAATTTCTTTCTGAAGTGCTAACGATGTTCGGCGGAACCGCGACTTTTGATGTTAGCACAAAGGGGGCAGAGGTTTCGTCGAGGATAACAGGACGAAGGGGAGGATGGCATGGGGCAGCTGGAGCCCATCTCTGCGAACAACTAGCTGCTGGTTGCTTACTCCTCTCCCTACCCTTCTACCCCCGAACGACAAGCTCCGGGGAGCTTCGTGAACATCATAAGTCATGGACTGCTTGTCGCTTTTGGTACGGCGCAGCTCCACGAAACCGGGATCGCAACTCAGTTGCCCCTTCCGTTTTGCTACTCGCCGTCGTCGTCGCCCGTGTCTCGGAGCCGCGGTCCCCGAATCTTTGCCCCCACTCGGCGGCCGCTGCCACCTCGCGGAGAAGCCTCCCCACCGAGCAAGGTTTTTATCTTCCGTCTCGTTCACCACCGCGATTTTTATCCAAAGATCCGGCCGGGCAACCAACCAACCGAGCTTCAGACAAGCAAGCAAGCAGGCAAGCGAGCGGGCGAGCAGACAGACTAGCGAAGCGAGCCGATCCGGGCCGGGGGTCTGCTCTGTCAATTGTGGGATGCAGCTTCAAAGAGATCCCTACCGAAGACGTCGGCAAAGATTCTCTTTTCTTCACATTCACTTTTTTCTTCTGGTGCAGCCGCAGCCGTCGCCGCTGCCTGCCCTCAATCTTCGCACTTTCACAACACAGCTCTAATTCTCATCGAACGATCCTGCAACTTCACTCCGGGCAACTGTCTGTCGTTGAAGTTTCACCGAGGACATGAATGGGATCGGAAGACCGACCCTGGGGCTCCCCTAAACACCTTGTGAATTCGCGAGTTTCTTGGGCCAATAGGCGACAGATCTTCGCATCACTTGGATTCTTGAATCTACAACAAACCTGAACCGACATCGCCGAATCGAGTCGTCCTCCGCCCCTGTCTTCCCTGCGCGAGCACGGGAGCAACTCCCGTGATGAGCCTCATTGAACGATGAGCAACGAAAACGTTCCCGTCCACGACGTGTCTGTCGATAGAGATTCCCTATTACAGTGTCCGACGGTGACGGAACATCGTCGTTCGACAACTGATCGAACATTTCCTGCTCGATTACCTGAGGGCTGCCCGCCGATCCATTCGCTCATATATTTCCCGGACAATCACAACGGTTTTCCCCCGGCTCCTTTCCATTAAGAGAAGCTCTGAGCCCTCTCCGGCCTTCCTCAGCCCCCGCCATGAAGTCAGCCTTGAGAATAGATTCGGTGATCTGCAGAATCTGCCCGTAGCGATTTTGGGAGTTTCTCCGGCTTCTCGCTTCGAGCACAGACCCCACGCATCGAGCAGGACTCTGCCAGGTCTCGATCACTTACAATTTCAGATCGATTTTCATGGCAAAGATTTCTAGTGTCTGAGATCAAGCGTTCTCAGCTCGAGGATATCGCAGAAAGCCGACTACGAGTAGACCTCACCCGCTCGAAATAATGCGAGAGTCGGCTTTCCGAGCTTCGCCCAGAGCCGCCTCAGAGGACGAAAACTGACGCGACAGCAGCGACCAACTCCCTTGTTATCCCCCTGACACTCAGCTTGGCAAGAGCCTCCCTAAACTTATATAGCCGATTCGAGACATCAGACAAAAGACAGTCCATGACGGACAAGCCACTTCGTTTCCTGCGATGCTTGCGATCTTGCACATTGTTCCGAATGCTGTCCTCTCCTCATTTCTTGCTCCTCTCGCTGTTCCTGGCCACTGTGGTCGCCCATGCTCCTCTTATGGTTCTTCCTCCCCTATCTCCGCCGGTTTCCTTTCAACCTTCTTGATCACCGTATTTTGGGTTGCGTCTCGACACCACCACATCACGTTTCGTGGTATCCGAAGATTAAGCAGCATCCAAGCCCTAACTCGCCGCTCCCCCCTCCCCTCGACTTTGTTCCTGGCATTGTCGAAAAACCTAAACGCGACGTCTTCTCGCCGATATTATTGCTGTTGAGACCGTTTCCCTCGCCGAACTGATTCGATAGCTCCCTCATCCGCTCACTCAGCGTGACGTAACGCATCTTACTCGTGCACGAGAATTTCCCCGACGGCTCCCCGATCATTGCCTCCCATGCACTGTCAGCGTCCGCTCTTCTCCGTTCTCTCTTTGGAGAGTTTTTGCGTGCTCAGAAATCCGTTTCCTCTCGCTGGATGAAATCCTTCCCGCAGCCGCGAATCTCTCTCTCCGCCATTCCTTCTCCTCCGCTCTGGGAGCGGCTTCCCTCTATTCGCTTCCGTCATTGTTCGAATTTTGGCGCATTCACGAATATTCAACAATTCCCCCGCTTCCGGCGTCACTTCCGTTTTTAAATTTGCTACCGCTCATCCCTCGCCCAGCCCTTTTTTCTCGCCATATGCTGGCGGCGCGAGGCCCTCCCCACCGAAAGAAGTCGTTCTCCATCCGAGCGTTAGATGGGCAGAGCGCATAAATGCCCTCCAGCAGCGAGCGAATTTGCGACCCGACGAGTCGCTGCCTAGTCAGTCAGTCACTTCGCCGCTCCTCGACTCTCTTCCGACAGACAGCAACTTGTTATAGGTGTGACTCAGTCAGTCGATGTCAAGCAGTAAATGTCACCGTAAAGTTTAAAATCACCTCGGTGAACGCAAACGGGTATAAAAATGAGATAAACAGGCAGCTGCATGTTCGGTCATTAAGTTCATCTGAGTTCTTATCGCGACTGTTTGAGAGAAACAGCCGAGCTTGTTCGCAGCCATTTCTCATACGGAACGACGCCGCTGCACCGCCGCTGATGATGATGATCGGATCTTGTTCGTGAGATTCGATTTAGAACTCATTCGTCTGATGGTCTGAGTTGTTCCACAGCGGCCGAAGATCATTTCGGTGGCCAGGTCCGACTGACAGACGGCCGGCCTGATTGACCGATGCTCCGAATTGAGGGAATCCAGACCCGTTATTTTTTCCTTCTCTTCTTTTTGGCAGCGTGTCCCTCCTTGACTTCACGCAGTGCATGGATTTTTCAAAATTCCGTGCTGCTCGAGGCCGACCCGAAGAGAGAGCCCTAGCCGTGGTCGGAGCAAGAAGAGTTGCTCGGACTGCTCCCATATCTCATCCCTCCGTCGACATTCTCGAGTCGTCGACGGCATTGAATTTCATAAATGACTTGCTGACAGCGGGACTGCGGATCCAGTGCTTGGCTCCTCCAAAAAGAGCAAAAAAATCCACACGAGGATCCGCTCGACCGGAAGAATCTCCAACTTTCGCCCTCTCGATTGGGCGAGCAAAGGATCATCTGTTTACACGCGGCATTGTCACCAGCCTAGAGACGCCAACTATGAGGTTGCAGCGCTTGCCTTTTCCGAGTCGAAGACTCGATTCTTTCCAACCCATTCTCGATATCTAATCCAATATGCTCGCCTCAACCTCGGTGATATAAGTCGTGCACGAATCGATGAGATGGAGAGCATTCGCATGCGAGTCAGAATTATGTCGAGTTCATGGCTCCCAGGTCGATACCCCGGAAGTCCCAGGAGGGACGCTCATCCGATTTCGGCTATTGAATTTCATCGTCGGATCGCATTTCTTTCATTACAATCAGACCGAACAGAGGGCAACACGGGGATGGCGGAGATGACGCAGACGAGAAGAGCAAGAGGAGCGGGGAAACCTGCTCAGGTCAGAAGACCCAGCAGGAGTGGGACCACTCGCTAGAGCAGAACTGAAATCGAGATCCGAAAACGCAATTATGGAGAACGCCTGCTTTGCTTCGGTCGTCTTAACCCCGTTCGGCTTTCCCGTCTTCTCTCGCACTCGGCGCAAAGTTCAGGAAACTTGCTGATTTTTCCATAGAAACGAATGCCGAAGATGTCGTCGTCTTGCAGAATTATTCCCGCGTACACTCAGGGAACGGTCTGGATGGTAATCTGCACAATATCTCGAGTAGGCGATTCCCTGGCAGACCATTGTCATACCTTGGTACGCGATGATCAATTGTTCCATATCCACAACCCTCAGGGACCGGCCCCCCTCTCTCAATCAGGGAGCCAATCTCAGCATGCGAATTATTAGAAATACCCAAGATGACCTCGGTCCGCCTCCGCTCCACCCCACCTTCCTCCGAGTCAGAGCACCGCTCACTTAGCCCATCACGACCCGATGCGTAGCCTTAGGCCTTAGGATTGTTCCGGGTAGAATGGGCGATTAGGGGGCCAGACTCCCACTCAGCTACCCCAGACCGAAAATTCCGCAGACGTGCGTCTCATCGTAACAAATATCTCGGTGGGCTTAGATGATCGAAAACACGTCAACGCCAGTCGAGCATTGTAGTATAAACAAATATTGACAGAAAGCTCTCGTCTCCTGTCTCCTCAGTCCCGGTAGGCAGGACTTGCTAACTGGGATGGCAAGTCGGCGATCCAGTGGACGCCCGAGCTGAACGGATCGCTTAGCGAGCTTCAGCTGCAGAAGTGGCCGCTCAGCTTCGGGGAAACCATCGTTTGCAAGATGGATGTCCCTCACTTGGTACGAGTGTCGGAAGAACTGCGACTCTGGCCATGGTGAGCCCTGAACCCGCGCTCGACCTCCTCCGTGCCCCGAGCGGACCGCAACCAAGGAGCAAGTAGCGAATCGTGGTCGCCCGCCGTCCATCCCTACACGACTTGATTGTTGGGAATGTGTGACGCTTCGAGTGAGGAGGGGCAAGGCTTAGAGGCGGCGTAAGGGGCGCCGTATGGAAAAATGGTCCGCAAGCCGGCGGCGACGAAGGCAACAAAGGATCGACATGGGAACATCTGGAAGGGCTCCTTACGCCTCCTTCCTCCCGCAACATTATTGCAACATTATTCTGTTGTGACACCATATTATGGAGTATGCGTTGATGAAGGACAGGAACAGCTGGTGCCGGTGGTGATTATTAGATTGTTAAGCACGAGCGATTTTTGTCGATCGTCAGGCTCCGCTTTGATTTGCGATGCGACAATGAGCGGGCTCAAAAACGTATCAACATCGGACAGCGTCGGTCGTCGGCAGCGGAGAGAGAACGAATTGAAGCTAACTCGACTCGATCCCCGTGTCACTGACTCGAAGTCAGCTCCCACCTTTCGCTAATGAAGGGTTACGTAAGCCGGTTATAAATGGAGCCCCTCGCCGTAACTTCATTCCCTTCCCTGTCTCACCCCACCATACCCCGTTTCGGAACGACTTACGCTGCGCCTTATAAATCTCGGCGTAATCGACGTTTCGCTGAGGAAAAAGCTCCCTGATAATTTCCGCTATCGATGAATTCGGCGATGAGGGCGACCGGTCGCCCTCAAATCGGCGAGCATCGAAGACATGAGTCGGGAAAGAAGGATCAAAACGCATCGTCGTTGCTGGAATATTGGATGCTCATTTCCAAAATATTCCTCGAAAATAAGACGAAGCACCGGTTCCTCGTGAGCTTATCGCGGCTCCTGTGAACTCGTATGGCGCTCTAGGTTCAATTATAAACGTCATCGTTGGAACCGTCATGACCGGGCAACGTTTCATGGATCAGCTGACCGACGCTCAAACGCTCGTGGAGCGTGCAGGTTCTGACAAAGTGCGAGTAATAACATCGCGGATTCTGCTGGCGGAATAAGGTGTGTTCGCGTTGAATATATGATGTTCTCATCGACTTAAGTGGATTCCAGGGCGACACGAAGCCTCGCAATCGAGGGCAGGAAAGACAAGGAGAAGAATTTCTCACTCCATGCCGCTCTAGTCGAGACACGGAGAGAGCGAGGGATGAAGAGCGAGGAATAACGTGAAACTAATCACGTCGGATCAGGCTTGCATTAATGTCCCGTCCACCTGGGAAATCGCAAACGATTACGTGGCGCGTAGGCGAGCGGAGCAGGCCTCTAACGCAATTATTGTTCTTTGACTCCTCCCAGTCCCCGGTTGTGTCGACGTTGTTCAATACCTACAAACCAAACTTACGACTAGACCGAAAATAATTAAGAATCACGAACGCAAGTCTCGAGTCTTGTCCGTCGGGAGCTGGGACAGCGGGAGGAACGGACTCCGATTTTTCCCTTCCTTCCGTCATCCTCGCAAGGCGGAAAACGCGGGAACAAAACGGTGCGGCGTCCGGGATCGTACGAGCAGCTGCGCTTGATCCGATTCGCGAACCGAGTTCCGGATCCTCTTTCTTCCGGTGGAGAGGAGGGCGCCCAGTAGCCAATGTGTGAACCTTACTGTCGCTTGACGGATGACGGGCTTACGTAAACGTTCATGCAAATTCCCCCCTGCCCCTCAAACGTTCGACAACAACGACAACGGCGACGTTCACGTGATCTTGTTATCCGATCGGAGCGCTATCGGTCTCGCGCTGTTCATGCGAAATGATCGACGTCAACTTGGCAACATCTTACGACGCGGATGCAGCGAGGCAACGAGGTAACAAGCCAGCACTAACACGCTCCATCGACCACCTAATCCGAAAAGCCCTCCCGCGCGTTGTCGTTTTTCCCTCCACTCCCCTCCCTCCTTCCCTGATTCTTGCTGTCTCCTGTGAAGACGCAGTCGCAGCGTAGGGTTCTCATTTGCATTGGCACTTTCCTCTCCACGGGTGCGCGCGCTCTTCCCCGTCGACGTCTTTTCCCTTTCCGTTGCTTCCTCCCGAACTCAGAAGATCAAACGATTTTCGCTGATTGCTTCTTTTCAAGACGCCAACCATCGTCGCGACGAATTCCAACATCGGACCGCCCGAGAATTTCGACTCAGACACAAAGCAAGCAACAAATTCGAAGCCGTCATGCTAGACACTGCGCCGAAGGGGAAACCCCTCCGCAAATGTGTCAAACAATGATCTTCAAAGAGAAAAATCAAGCGATCCTCTATATGCTCCATCGCAGCCCCGATCAATGACGGTGCCAATGGAACGGCGGGCCGAGTTGCGTGGCGGCCGTCCAATAAAAGGTGCGAGAAGGTGCCAATCTCGGTCACAAACTAACTTGGCCATCAGCTCCGCACTCACCAGACCCGTTACACGCTTAGCGGACAGACCTCGGTCCGGACAGAGGGCCCCGCCGTCCGCGCGCACTGCCCGTTCGAAAAGCCGGACGTAGAAGAGTCGGGGGAAAACCTCCCCACCGACCCAGACGTCAACCCCGAAGAAGACATCAGGCCTAGCCAATAGTGCCGCCGTGGCTGGAGTTCCGCGACAGAAGCGGTATCGTCGGGGAGACAACCGAAGGAACGAGACACGCCTCATCAGTTGACGTTCTCTCTCTGCTGTATCGACGGTATTAGCGACGCTGATCGTAGTGAAAGATGTCCCGAAGATGGGGGTGTGCTTTTGTCATGCTTTTGACTAGCTCTCTGTATGGCTTGATATACAGCAACTATGATACTACTATTAGCTTCCGACATCGGACCAGGGATGACGGAATTCTTACGCTCCTGAGTTCCCACAGGGAAGAGCTCGTTTTCCCAACGGTCTTTCGCTTCGGCGTGCTACTGTACTCCATCCGAGGCCCCCCTCCCCCCCACAGAGGGGCCGCGGCCGTCCCCTCGTGATTGCAGACGAAAAAAGGGGAGAGGGGCGTGAGGGGGGAGCCGGCGGGATGCGAGCCGACATTCGAGTAAACTAACCGAGGGCGGTGATCCAATAAGAACTGGCGAAATACTGATAAGCCGCACACGAAAGGGCTGCATTTTCACGCAAATTCACAGCTGCTTACCCGGTCTTTCCCGCACTCCCGTGCGAGTCGGACCGCGTGCTCCCTGCTGACCCGCTTTGCCAACTGTCTGCCACACAGAGGGTGTCGACAAGCGCCGCGTTGACTAGCCAGACACACACGGTGGTAGACTCCCTCGAGGTTGCGCCCCGTATACTGAGACCTGAATTCAATTAGGCCGCGTCCTAATCACCTCAGCGGCAAAGGTGGGGCAGCATCCGTAATACCTACTAGTAAGCGGTGCCGGCGGGTCGAACGGGAGGATGGCGGAAGGACAAAGATAACGCGCGATGGATTGCCTATAACTGCGAGCGGAAAACCCCCGCCTGCCCCGAAGGGCAATAGACGGATGAGCGCTGTAGGCTGAGCATGGGGATCGTCGTGGACGATGGGCTGGGGAGAGGCAGATGACAGGTCGAAAGTTTGCCATCGCGGAGGGAATCGACAAAAGAGAGACACTACCGGCAAACTATCGATAAGGTTGTCAGGAGTGCTAGTAGTCGTGACGGCGTGGCGCGGCGTGGGTTGAAGAGGCGATATGACGCGCGACGGAAGGAGCGGTCATCTGCCTCCGAGCTTTCTTCCCACTCCCCTTTCCCCTTTCTTTCCTGAAGCCGATCACGAGTTCAGAAACACAATGTCGATGACTATGATGTCGTCTCTCTTTCAGCACATGTGAATACCCAGTTGAACAAACGGTTTGTTTCGGCGAGTGGCTCAATGTATCCGTCTCCATCCGCCTCTTCTCGTTCCTCCCGTTGGACCCAGTAATCAATTGTCGACAAGGGGAGCCCTCTCCGCGCCAGGCGCGTCGAGTCCCCGCCACGACTTCCCGCGAGCTTCCCCCTGAGTCTCCCTGCGAGTCTCCAACGAGGGAAAAAGAAATTGCAAGAGCGCATATGCACCCGGAGTACGTATTGTTGTCCCTCCCTTTTTGTCGTCGGAGTGGCTGCCGCTGCCCTGTTACGAGCTCGCCCTCCCCGTCATCTAGATCATCGGCGCCGCCATCATCATCGTCATAAAAGACTCGAGTGCTTGTCCACCATCCGGGAATTGTCATCGCTTCTATACGATCGGTGCTTGACCTACCGCAGCCGAGATCATCAGCCGGCTCGGTGCTTAACTTGACGGCTGGACGGGCAGAAGTCTCATCGTTCCGGCAGCGAGGCAACCAACAGACGGGGCTAGCCTCCCGGTCCAAGCCCCGGAGAAAGTCTGGTCCCGGCAATCAGATTCTTTGACGGAGGACGACAAAAAAATTCGGTAGTTTCCCCCGAACCGGGAAAAATCGGGAATCGAGTTCAGCTCTATTTGGGTAACGACCACAGTGGAAAAGCCACTCAAAGCAGAGTGATGAAAGATTGAAATAATGAGGAGGTCAGGAAGAGTCCCGAGGAGAACAACCACTGTTCGCAGTTCCCGCACGAGCCACAAGCACTCTCCAATTGCCGTCAAGGTGAGTCTACTTCGAAAGTCCAGCTCATGCTCTTACTCGGTGGCAACGCCACCGGAACTTTTTGAGGAAGATTGCGTGAAAGCATTGGGACAAAGCTTTTCTCTTCCGCCAGTGCCACCTCCCCTTCTTCTTCTAGAACGAAACTTAGCGTCCACTTGACGACCTGGTGGTTGCCCCTTGCAACGGTCCTTCCCGAGGTCGGTCGCTCGGTCGGTCGGTCAGGTTGGGCGGTCGCTTGTCCATCGCCCGACTGGCTTACCTGCAACGGAGAGGCGAGCCCATTAGATAACGACTTCTTTGCCAAGCAGCTTGTTTGTCGGCCTGGCAGAGCTTTTCTTTCCATTTTCTCTTCTTTTTTTCATCAGCTGGCGGCGCGGCGTGTCTTTTCCGTGCAGCCATTCACCGAGTTTGTTGCTTTGTTCCCCGGGTACTGCCAGTCCATTGATTTATTGCGAGCTCTCATTCCATCACTTTCCCTTTTCCCTTGGAATTTGATCGGATTCACGAAATCTGAAGACGAGGGATGATTGCCCTCTCCCTGATGATCGGTCCAGCTCCTTCGCCTATTCTTTGGCGATATCGGCATTGTATCTATATCTACGGCTTGAATTTTATTCGCACGCTGCGGACGATGTGTTTCTCTGCTATCTGCTACGACCACGGACGTTGTAGACTTTTGCCAGGGGTACTGTCGACAGCACCGCTCTCTCCTACTCCAGGAGAACGATTCGATATCGCGCGAGTCTAGTTCTATTCCATCCTAAGTGAGCTGTGCTACCCATTGATGATTCCACTCAGGTGAAATAAATCCAATGTACGTCTCTCTGTAAACAATAGCGGGACGGAGCGAGGGAGGAGTGCTCAATTGAAATCTATTGGTGATGTACAAAGCACCGGCCCAATATTGCAAGGCGTCTATTGTATTACTCATAATTAAATGTCCCTCTCCGTCGCTGGCTTTCAGTCGGCCCCGACCAACAGAACCTACCAATGCCTCTGTTCTTCCACCTACGCAACCCACGACCCGACCCATGCTCCGCGGACCCACCTATCTCCGCAAGTGGGTACCGAGGGGAAATCGAAGTGCAGGGTTAGGGAGGCAATTAACCACAGCAACACTTGATCCAGCGCTACCGAAGCGCTCTCCATCGATTACGACCGGCGGAAGACTCAATGCGAGACTCGGGTCGATATTGGATTGATTCGATGCCATCCTCCTGCTCAACTGAAATTCCGTGGTCTAGCTTCAACCAGGGTTCGCAAAACCATCCTTGGCGAGGAAAGCTCCGCTCTGGATTCTGGAAAAACGTTGGCTTGCGCTGAGGTTCTCCTCCGAAAGCTCGCGAGGATCAGGCTTTCGGAACGACGGTGAAGGACGCGAGCCTTCCGCACGTTGAAAGTAAGTCGGCTGATGTGTTGCGAGCAATCCGGGCCGCTAGCGCTTGAGACGGAAGTCGGCTGACCTTCCGGAACCGGGGCCGGTGGAAGTGATTCGACAAAAGTGGAAGCTCTGCTTCGATGAGCTTGTCAGGCCGTCTTTTTCCCTGTCCGCGTCTCTGTCGGTCGGCCGGAGTTTGTGTCACAATACAGACAAGGCAGCGAGCTGATAGCCGGCCAGGACCGCCGGCCGCGCTCGGCGTTTGTCTGGATGGAGAGCAGACGAGCTTTTGTTGTTCGGATGATAAACAGCGGTCCCGGAAAGGAGAATCCACAATAGATGTCACACCAACCCGGAACAAATAGCACCTGAACTAAGCGCCCACCCTGTCCAACCTTTATCCAAACAGCAGTTTGCCACCACTGCTGGACACAGGGCGAATTATTAAAGCTACGCGGATCGAATCGAACACATCTGTCGAACGCTTTTCCCCTCTTCATTCTGATCGCGGTCGATTCGGTGGCGGAGTTCTTCACCTCGGAAACTTTCGCAAGGGGACGCGGGCGATACTGTTCTTTCCTGTCTTCAGTGGGTGTCGGATTCGAGACGAGACTCACGCACAGTCCATCGTCGCGTCGTTCCGCCCAGGAATCCAGGAAGCAGGAACAAACACTTTCTGAGTTCATTCTAAGGGACGGATTAATGCTCCGGCCCGAGGCTCAAACTAAAGAGCCGAACTATTCGCGACATTTTCGACGACACAGTCTCCCCCAATAAGTCGAGGAAATTATTCGTCGATTGAGCCTAGGGGTACCGAACGCTCACGGGCTCTTTTTGACGACAATGCCCGACGCATTCCGATTCGTTTCGGGATTTTCCAGCGCTCCAATTCTGATTCCCTCTCCGAGGGCCTCTCTTCACCGGCGCTGCCCGGAATCTGGCCTACCACCCTCCGATAAGGCACGGCCTACGGAGTCACGATTTTTTCTCTTAGACTGTTATGAAAGGCTATATCCAGTGGCTTCCCCACTTTCGCGAACCCAGTGAGCCGTCGTGTGCAAACAGTTCCTTCATCACCATCATCGAGCCACGCGATGCCCTTGTCCTGAGCCCTCACATCGATTTTCTGCATAGCATGCTCGTCATTTTCGGTACATGGGCCCGGAAGGTCTGACGAGAGAGGCAGGGGCGGGAGAGGGCAGGCGTAGCCACATTTGCTCTAAAAAAAATGCCGCCTTTCGGAGAATTATTCTAGCAAATCAGAAAAGAGACTCAATCACAGGTCTTCTGAATTCTCGGGAAGAAAGTGAATTCTGGCTGCGTGATGGACATCCGGGACATCGACACGATTCCGACAGATCCATCCCGATTCAACGGTTACGAGTGCTTCGCATTCTTGTTGCGATCGCTCAGTATGAGGACGATGCAGGACGATTGAGGGAATAACTGGCGCTCAGCCTTAGAGCTCCGCATAGAGGGCCGGAGAGTGTAACTCAGCAGAAAGCAGCAGTCGGTGATCCGTCAAATTATAGACAATGACCAAAGTCTCTCTGCACAGCCGAGAAGGAACTCCTAGCTGCAACCGTCAATCGCAGGATGGTAAACTCACTGAGCTCTCGTTTTTTCCCCTCGTTCTTCTCAACGATCACAGACGAAGGCGGACGCCACCCCATTTCACCGCTCAAACACGCTTTTCTCTCCGTCAGTGATGATTCGATAAAAATAATAATACCGATGATAACCCGAGGATATTACCGAAATGTCGAGAGAAATGGGGCGCACACTCTTCAGCTTAAGGAACGTTCCGAACTCGGCGGACGCAGTCGTTCTCACGTATCTTTCTTCTCCCCCTCTGCTCACACCATACTTTGAGTAACTTTCTTACGGTCGCTCCAGGCGAGTCGGTGAACATCTCTTTCAGTCTAACCGAGAGTAGCTGTCCGCTGTACCTGCTTCACTTTTTTCTTGCGGCTAGGTGAGCGAACCCAGGGAGCCCGAGAGATCGAAGCGCATCGAGACGCTGACCACCGGAGAAACGAAACAGCGGCCGGCCGCGAAGAGTGTAAGACAGCGAAAAAAATCGTTGACTCCGGCTGCGGTCGTTGCAACAAGGAGCGGCCGCTGTTTCCGCGTCTCCGACAGATTCTCGCGGTTCACTGCCTGCAGCACAGATTCTACTCTCTTCGAAGGCTCACTCGATATCGACTCCTCGCAATGTTTCGCGATCTGACGATCCGCACGCATAAATTCTGAGTGTTATCCATAAAGTACCTACAATAATAGCAGGCGGGGAATTACGCATAGCTCGCGATACTTCTCATCGGTGAGCCTCTTCGTCAATGATGGAATTATCGGAGTTTATCGAACACACAGCTGGGCTGTATCTTTCCGAATGCGGAAGTGATACGCTAATGAGCGAGGAATGAGAGCTATTCGTTCAAGCCGACAGTGCGCGAACCCAAAGCTCTACACATCATCGAAGGAGGCAGTTATGTTCAGCAGGGAAATGGGAGCCAGGAGTGTCTCTGACTCTCAATGAGATGCACCCTCGGTATGGTCCGAGCTCGCCGGCAAGGTGGCAAGGCGGCATATTCTGCAGCATCGGAAGCCACGTTTGTCTTCATCTTCTTCGTCACGGCATAGTAAGAGTCGATCGGTTCCAACGGTCGGTGCTGCTCTCTAGTACTTGCCACTCAAGTCATTGTATCCAGATAAGTCTAAATGCTCCCTCAGTATCGCAAATTACTATCCTAGGTCGGTATCATCACCAGAGCCCTGTTTTTTCCCGCTTCCTTTCCGGCTTGGCCGTCGCGTCGTCTGCATCGCGGAATGAGCAAACGCCATCGGATAGCATTCCGGTAAGTGGAGGGGAGGTGCAGGAGGATAGGTCAAACGTTCAAGTGGAGTGGTGCAACAGACGTCTGAGGCAGAGTCTGACGGCAATGATGACAATTGTCTGTTGCATAGCTAATTGCTGATTCCTAATGAGGAGAATGCGAGAGGCGCGGACGGAAGCCACCCGTGTAGATGTTAAGCAGCTGTTGGACAGCTGTTAAGTTCCATCAACTAGTCCCAAGAGGAGACGTCCGAAAGGAAGTAACTCGCTCCGAGGAGCACGCTGCTTGCCGAGAGCAACTTCGATTTTTTTCCGATGCAAGGGCCGCCTCTGCTTTCCGGTCTTGTCATCGCCAATGTTGTTGGTGGTGTCGTCGCTGCATTGTCTGAGCTTCTCGTGTGCACACCCCACCCACTTCAACAACGATCCAAAAGTACGGTAATCAGCTTAAGTCGGGCCGTTGAGGGCGGGAGATCACAGGCTCAGAATTTCATCGTTTCCCCCGTATTCCTCTATCCCGGCAACGCAGGCAAATGACGCGATGGCGCAGTCGACGTCGAGGTGGTGACTCCAACACCGGAAGCGCTTCCGTCACGACCGCGGACGCATCTACACACAATGGAACATGGAACGTCCCTCAAACCATCGTTCTAGTGTGTTCCGCTGAAAGCAGAAAAAGAGCAGAAGAGACAACGATGGCCAGCGGGCGTTCCGCTCCGGCCCGAATCGAGAACAGGGTCGGTTTACGTTGATGAACCAAATTAGAGGGGAGATCAGACTCGAGTCGAATCATCGTGAGATTTGTGGCCACTCCGCCTCGCCGAGGTCTCCTCTTCCGGCCGCGGAAGTTTCCGGACGTGTAATTCGCAACCCGATTTTTTTCCCTCCCATTCCTCGTCTCTTTTCAACTTGGACAACATCCCCACGCCACGGTGCATAACGAGCCGAGTTCAGTGCGACCGAGCCCGTGTTTCAGCAACTCGGAGCATCAGGCGGAAGACTCGCGGGTCCTCAGAGCGGCATGGGGCAAACCAAGCACGAGGAGTAAGAGGATCAGCCGAGAAACTACAGCGGACAACAACAGTGTTGAATGAGTTATGCATTTTGAAAGAATCTGCCGCGGTGGAGGCGCCGACACGAGCCGAGATTGTTCAGAGGTGTTTGGTCCTCGAGCAGTGTGGCCGCTCTGTGGAATCAGCCTAAGGCAATTCCAAGTATGAGCCAGTCACTCAACGTCTGATGCTCCGGCTCCCGTCTCTCGTCCCGTAGCTCTCCCGGAAGCCTCCGATTCTGCTTCAACACCCTTCACGCCTTTCGTGGGATTTTTGAGCGCGACCTCGAGTCGCTTACTTTCAACAACGAGTCTTACGCGCAATGGAAATTTCCCCCACTTTCCACCGTGCCCCTGAATGCTTCGATCGGAAGGTTTTCTTCCCCGCTATTCGATGGTACTAGTGAGTCCCTCCCCGTTCTCCTGCTTGCCCCGATCAAGTGGACCCATTCGAGCATCGGCGTCTCTCGTGTTGTCCAGTCTTCTCAACGAAGCTCGAAGACAAAGGACTTCTCGGGCGAGTCGGGAGCTTCTAAGGAACGCAGCGTTCGATCACAGCCTGGTCCTGATGAGCCCACGTCAGCCATCCCGAAATTTCGATATTTCGATAGCGAGAGACTTGCACATCGTCGCCGGGGCCTCATCATTGGAATCATGAAAGGCATTCCGACACGGAAGCGTTCTCATTGCTTGAAGCTCGCGATGATGTAAGCAATACTTCAGAGTTTTTTTCGAAATCCTCCCGTCGCGGGACTTCCGCGAGGATTCCCAGAGGAGAAGAGAGACCACAACGCACATAGCGCGTATCGGTCACTTCAGAAACTCCCGCCACATCCGTCGGAAGCGTGTTGGGAGAGAGAAAGAAAATCAGGATGAGTTAGTCTCTAATTAATCCTGTACGATCAGATCCACTTGATGGACGTTTCGTGTTGTAATTATTTTCAGAAGCCGTCGTCCTGCACCTCTCGTTCGTTCGTCCGTCCGTCCGTCGTCCTTTTCTTACTTCTATCCCGCGTCCGCCCCGGAGCGCTGTCGAATCCAGTCAAGCAAGCGCTCAGCAAGCCACTCTGTCGTTGACGACAAATCCGCTGCTGTCTGCGGTCACGGAAGCGCTCTCGATACCGGGGTCGATGCACTGGTGTCTTCGCTCTCTTGAAACCGTCTTATGGCATCCCGGAGCGTTCGAAGTTTCGAAGCGCCGCACCCTGCTATCGAAAACGGCAGGAATTTGAGAGAACCAGAATCTGCCTCGAAAGAGAACCGGTGTCGGGCAAATTGAATTATCCCTGCGAAAACCAAAAAGCCTGAGACCGAAGACGCGATCGGAATGAGAGGAAAATGCGATTCGTTCGCCTCCGACCACCAGTGGCGCCCTGTGAGACAAACTCGGCTGGTTTCCCGTTCCTAAGACTAGTTGGATTTCCCGCTGACTGCTCCGCTTGCATCGGCTCTTAATGACTGCTGTCATAACAGGCTTTCTCACCTCGAGTCGCACAACTAGCCGCTGTTATCAGACCAGCTGGGACAGCGTGGTTGCTCGTGGATGCGTCCAGTGGGGAGTTATTGTGATGATTATTTGCCGATCTTATCTCCCCCGGGGCTGCGTGCAGATTTCCCTCAAACTTCCGCGTCCCTTGTGGAAATGTCGCAACGTCAGCGAGCGACGCCCCCTCGCCCCGCTCCCTCGACGCTGCCGTTCGAACTGTTGATAGGAATTTCAAATGGGCTTTCCGACCGAGGAGGTGCGGGAATGGGACAAAACGAAGGATGACGGTACCGGTGAGGCGGAGGTTCTCGCGAACGCTTTCTGTCCGAGGGAATTAGGGGCGAGAGGGGAATAGGGGTTGTGACAAGGTCAAAATACTCAATCGCTTGCTTCTTGGTCTCGTTGGAATTCGAGTGATCTTCCTGCCGGTAGTGGACTTGTCTATGAGCATTCCGACAGATCGCATCGGGGCAGAGCTGTGCCGACTGCGAGGACTCGCTGCGGACTACGTCAGCAAACGAGGCATCTGGGGGAGGAACGCGCGACGAACGACTGCGACTAGTGAAGTTAATGAGGCGTCGACCGAGAGAAGGCTTAGTGGGGGCGCCGAGTGGCGAGTACTGGACAGCGTACTCTCAAACGTAGCGACGCTACTAAGGTCTCGCCATCTCGCACTCTGCCCCCCAAACAACGGTTTTGAGCGGGTTCTCGAAGCTATCCATGAATCGAAGCCCGCACAGGGCTTCCCGGGGAGAAAGGAGCGCCCCGCCTGAGGGAAGACTCCTCTACCGATTACGCTCTCACCCCAGAAGTCTTCGTTCCAACCTGACTGTCTCGTTCTTTCCCACGGATTCGCTCCGACTGGTACACTTTTAATGCGCGGAGGATTTCGCAGCATCCGGTGTCACATTTTAATGGGTCTGCTCGCTTCAACTTACCGTCTCCGGCACTGTAAGAACCCAAGTACTATACAGATTTCGAATCAGCACTAGACTCCTTTCCGGGAAGCCACTACGTCAAGACGACTAGTTTCGCAAGAGTGCGATTCAGGAGACGTGTTGTCGGATCGGGACGTGGAAAAACAGAAAAACTTTCTAATTCTGTCAGAGCATCTATCTCCGCTGAGTGAGTCCCGAGATGCTGAATTCCGAGTTTATTCCTCCCCAAGACACTACGCGTTTGCGATTTCCGTGTGAGACGTACTGATGCATCGCAGCCGCTCAAATCATAAACCGTTTCGACGGTATCAGCAAACGAGGCGCGAGCCTCTACAAGAGATCGCGAAGGATTAAGTGCTTGATAAACACTCAAAACTTCACTCCCAAATCCTCGGGACGACCCTCAGGAGGATTAAGAATTTCTCTCGCTCGACTCCTGTTTTCCGACGTCTCCTGACACGTCCTGACGCCTCGATGAAGACTGGATCCTTCGACGTCATCCTATGCGGGGCCCGATGGTCGTATTCCGCATGAATCGATCCCGAGCCGAAGTCTCTCTCTCTGCATCGAAGAAAAAATCCTCCGCGGGAATGGAGATGTATTTCTTAAGAAGAATTGCGGAGGAGACCGGCCTAATCTCGACCCCTAGAAGAGCGCCAGACCTATGACGAGCTTGATGACCGGAGGGTAACAATGATTAGTCATGGAGCCTTCAGCTGCCGGGATTAGCACCATCTACAATCATTTCCGCGACAGTTTTCTTGATTAACAGCTAGCCGAGCAACTTACAGCCCGCCCTGGCGAGCCAACTGTCGTTGGGCGTTCACTGGTATTAGGAAATGACAACAAAGACGATGCCAACTGCCCCGAGTCCACCATTCTGTCAAAATGATCCCGCGAATCCGGGGTGAAGTAGCGGGCTGGAGCAAAATGGAGGGGAGGGGAAGAAGAGCGAAGCCCTCGAACACATTACTAGGGCGAATTGAGTCTGGAGGCAAATAGTCAGGCAAATTATAGCCCACGACCGAGTCTCTCTTCGCAGAAGCTCCACGGATCCTCCTCAGTCTCGGGTGCGGTCTTCTTTTTGCGGCTTACTCCGATCTTCTCGGGGAAAAATCTGTCAACTCTAACGGTGAAGCTGCCGATCGAGAGCCTCTCCCAAACGAATGCATGACAGAACGAGAGAAGATATTTCTTCTCGCGGTCAATAGTCATTAGTGACCGCTAGAGGCTCATCTTGCTCAGGAAAAACCCGCTGCAACCTCAGATCGAAACGACGCCGCGCCGCATTTAGATAAAATCCAGTGCTGCATTAAGTAATACTTTCTATGCTTGCCCTCGTGCCACCGAAATTCCCGGTGAGGGAGTTTTTACTGAATATCTCTACCTCCGGCTCTTTCGAATCGAGATATCTTGACCACAGTTTGCGAAGAGGGACTTCCACAAAAATACCCCTCTCGATTAGCATACGCTTCGGGTTGGTAGGGAATCTCTGAAAATGAGTTCGTCCGCCATTTTTCCGCATCTCAGACCGGATTCATGAATCAGGAAAAAGCACCGTCCAATGATTTAATCACGTAATTTACGTTTTCATTAGGCGGGGGGGTGGGATAAATTAGCAGGCGGGGAGGTGGGACAGAGGTACGCGAGTTTGTTAGCGAGGGACAATCTGTGGAAACCAAGGGCAGGGAAACGATCTAGACAGGGCACAATCAATATAGTTCAAATGCCGCTGAACGGTTGGTTTTTTAGCGAGAAAAGTTAGACCCGCACCTAGATTCGACTCTCGAAAGCTGAGGTCTATCCGTCCGTCTTAATTTAGTGCCGGATTGCCCATCACTGAGAGCTTTGATTCGGCAATCGGATCGGAGGAAAGTTCGCTGAACCGACAAACTTTGCCGTTTCTCCGGAGGCAGAATAACTCGTCAATCAGACCCTCGCTGGCGAAGCATCGGATAATGAAACTGCGGCTCTCTCGAGGTGAGATTCATTGCCGAACTCGCTGGATGCCGACTCGCCGCACAGAGAGCTCCGGCGCGGCGGTATCGGCGGCGCGTGGGTGTGATTTGCTCATAAAGAGCAAGCGGTTGTCGGTGTTGGCCTATTGTTCTGTGGATCGAGTTCAGGCTATAAACATGTCTTGCGCGCTTTGTTTCGCTGCGTCGGTTGCTTCCAGTTCGATCCAGCTGCGTCCACCCCACCTCGAGCTAATACGACGCGGCGATTTGCTCTGCTCGGACGCCTCCGGAGGGGTTACCCCACGCTTTTCATTGCTATTTGTTCTTATCGCGAGTCCACCTTAGTATTTCCTTATCCATAGCACAATTCATTTGTATACTTTCGCGTGAGACTCCGACGCTCGTGGAGTAGGAACGGGTGGACTCCGGGATTCGTTCAGGAGTGCCACCCGTGATAAACCGAAGGTGCGGACTCCCGACGGCGAGAAATAACCAGCGGAGTTGCGCTGTGATATTGAAGGCTCCAATCGAGAAATTTAAAAACTCACATCGAGCTTCCTAATCGGGATTCCGAGCTTGAAGTGGGATTCTAAATCTTGTGACGATTGGATTCTAAATCTCTTGCCGATTCCGATCGGCGCAAGAGGAGAAATTCACTCAACGAGAACCCTTCCGAGGACTGCGACCCTCATGACAAGACTCGGACGCTGCCGGGCATGTGGGAAGACGTCGTGCTTAATTTTGAATAATTTTGTCTTTTATCACATCAAATGAATGATCCTTTGGCTCCGAAGCGACGTTTCTGACGTTCGCTCGGCGCTGTCGGACCATGACACTACATCGAATTATGCAGATATCGAGGCAATGAGTGGGAAAAGGTTCCCGGAGAAGACGTCAAACATAGCAGACACAATGTCAGACGGAGCGGTTCGGAGCCGTACCTATCATTCGGCGAAGATGGAACCATCCAATACCTCGTCCTTTGATAGAGCATGGCCATGACAAATGTTCGACAGATTCTCTAATTTTCCCCCTCGGAGATGATTCAAGCCTCGAGTCTCGACAGGGACAATCATCGGTCGGTCGAGATGATTCCTCGTCAGTGAGATCGAGCCCAACAGATCTCGCGTTTTCCCCGTGAGCCGAATCGGAGTAAACCTCCGCTCGAGCTCTGAGGCTAAGCGGAGCTCCTCGAATTGTGTTTTTTTTCTCTCTTTACGTCGACGATGTCACACGAAAACGACGGCAGAAATAACTCTCTCGCCGGCTGACTGACTGCCACAGGCAGGACTGCTCGGGATGACTTATCTGCGCAGGAATTCTGAACAATCGTACAGCACTTAAAGACGTTGCGTCCCATGGCCGGACTAAATGGTTCTTGCCCTGGGGGCCGAGCTCCCCACCGCTTCTACTCTCTTCTCCCGGACTCCCCAGAGCGCAATCTTCGCTTGAACTCCGTGAGTTTTGGCCACTGGATTATCCGTAGCAAGCCGACCCGCCAGTCAAGTTGCCTGTTTAAGTCTTCTTAATATTTATGGTCCCGAGTTCGGGGCGAGCCCGAGGAGCTCCGGAAAGGGATCGACGGAGGCAAGCAGGAGGAGAGGGGGGCGTCGGGTTGCTCCAGCGCTCGGACGGCTGACTTGCTGGCTGGCTGCGGGCATTTACATGCATTTACTCCGTCGAACGTTCGCCTCGCGCCCCAGTGTCATAAATCAACCATCTCCTTTTTTCTCCTATGTCTCACATTTTTTATGCCCGTCGATCCCCAGGTGGCGGCTACGATGGCTGCCGAAGTGAATCGTTCGCTTTGATCGCCTCTCAATACGCATCTCCGGCGGAACGAAGCCGTCTACTCATTCGAGAATCGGTCAACCTGTGTGAGATTAAGAAGGAAGTCTTCCCCGAAAGTATTTCTCGTCCCCGTACACGAAAGTTCCTCGATGCCATCGCTCGCTTCATCACTTAGCGATTAATAAAAGCGAGTTGCTACTGTCGGATGCCGGCCCGGAGCGCGGCCCGTGCTCGCCGATACCGCTTCCGTGGACGCTCAATCGACAAATTCATTAAGCAGCGGAACGGAAAGATGCTGAACGATGACCGCCACGACGACATTCTGAGAGATGAAATATGATCGTCGTATTTATTTTGCTTATTCCATATCGATGCGGAGGACCGAGGGGTTGCTTGTGATTGTCCGGCGTATCTGTCCGAATATCCGTATAGTATCCGAGGCTCGGTTGGGAGTAAGTGTCCCCGACTGGGTATACAGGTCATTCGGTCGTGTCTCTTTTCATGTCGTCATTCGTCGTATCCTACCCCACCCGACGCACCCTTCTTCGGCGAGCTGAACGGCAAGAGGAAGATATATTATTTAGGGGAGGACATATTATTTGATATTCATTTTGGGCGCGGTAATGGCACTCCTCATCTTTCGAATACCACTCCGAGTTGTCTCCCGCTCTCTGACCGAGAGACCGTCCGAGCCGCGGGCATGCTCGCGAATGCCCGATCCGACAACGGCGCTCGAAAACTTTTTGCGAAGGACCGAATCATGTAAGAATGCCCCGCGTTTCAGCGAAGATAATTCGATCAACGAGAAATTTATTCAATCCATGGTTCAGACGGACATGAGGGTGGATATTTCTAGTTCGATAATCCAAAACCTCGAGCCCAACAGGTGGATGTATGGAACACTCCACGAATCGATTTTCCTTTCGTTCCGCATGGGGGAATGCGACCGGACTGAACAAAAATTCGAACCGATAATTACGCGGAAAGCGGGAGAACGCCCCCTGTCCGGCGCCATCTGTGCCCGTCCGAGGGCTGGGCTCCAACGCGGGGTGTTTTGTTTCTCGAGAAACACCTTCAGGTGGTGATTACAGATGGATCATGAATATTCCCGAAAACGCGAACAGCGTTTCACCGAGAAGGGAAAACATTCAAACCAACTGGAGAAGACACAGGCAATCTCAGAGGAATTTTGAATAGGAGGATCGCGGATGAGGACTACCAAAGGAGGAGGAGGACTACCTCTTGGGAGGACTCGGTTCCGGACGTTCGGCCAGAGTCAGCTGAATCCTTCCGGACCTTCCACCTCAACGTTCTGGCGGTTCCTCATCTTGGCAGGACTGCCCTGCGTTTCCCCCGATGTCGGTCACTCGAGCTACATTCATTCGGAGGAGAGTATCCTCCTCGATTGATTCGTTAGAGTGCAAGCATCGAGGCTTGATTGAGTCGGATGGAGTACGTTTCACCCATAGATCTCCGGTCGTTTGCGTAGACGTACATGCCGCGGATACTGTGAGCGAGAGTAGGGCAAGAGAATCGTTGATTCTCTCGGTAGACTCGTTCGGGTCATAGCTCGGCGCGACGGCTCTCGTAACCCGAGTGGCTTGTCGATCCTGGTGTGTAGTCGATGTTCAGTGAACCATTCATCTTAGGACCGCCATAAAATATCGACATTTGACACCGAGAACCCCTCAGCGACCCCCGTTCTCTTGAAGTCCGCCGCACATCGGTCCCCTTCCGCCAACGACAGCGCCGACTTACGTCGATCGGCTGTAAGCCAAGTAACACCAACAATGAACTCTCGTCTGTCCATCAGACACTCTCAATAAATCTCCACCCGAACCCGATCCGATCGCTTATCTTTGGGAGCAATCCACGAATGCCACGATCGCGAAGACTCTAATCTATGCTACACCTGTCTCTTGTGGTCTTCGTCAACTTGAGACGAAACGAGGATTCACAGACGACTTCTGTGAGGGGCGGCGACCTCGTCTGGACAGCACGTGGCTTAGGGAGAGCTCGATTCCCTCGATAGACGACGACGACGACGACGACGACACGAGTTCATTATGCTGTTGTGGCGAACTGTATTTGCTGCAGGCGACGCGTGTGACTCATCAGGAGCAGACTCCTCCTCATACCCCCTTACGATGAAGCGCTTGAGTAAAGGGGGAATCGATTTCCATTTTCCCGTCGAGCACCCAAGCTCCTAGTCGCGTTCCGCTCCAAGCCCCATTCCCTTCTGACCACATTTGATGTTTTCCACAAAAATTCCTCTAGCGACTACGCTTTAATTAACGGCGGGAGCTGGAGCCGATACTCAAGACGGAGGAGGAGACTCTTGTCTGAGCGTCATCCCTGGAAACAAAAAATATTCTCCAAGAAATCTTCCTGCCGGACATGCCTTTCTTGGACCCGAACTCGCGGAAAATTTCGCGAGACCCACCGCGTGGTGTTTTTCCCCACTGTCTGACTCCGGCTCGCTTATCAATGATGAATGGCGATTCCCTAGCAGCGATTCGTACGTACCGCAGCCGGATATCCAGACACGAGCGGGTCCCCGATGCTGACGAGCTGCGTTCCCTCTCGCAGAAATATCGAGAGTGAACAAATGTGGCAATGAATGGTTGGGAAAAGTTTCCAGTAGATTTATCTTTCCCTCGCTTCCTCTCCCTCAGTCGAATTCTTCTGCCTCCTTTCTAGATCCAGGAACGACTTCCTGAAGGAGGAGGCCAGCAGATATATGAACAGAGCACTTTGCACCTTTCCCGTTCGCGTCGTCTAATGCATACTGTTCATCAATTCATTTAGCTCTCTCGCGGCGCGAACCCCGTCCGCTCAGAGCAAGGCACCCTCATCTCCACGCCAGCCTCCCCCTCCCACCCCCGTTCGCCACTTATGTATTCTCTGCACGCCGTGAAATTCGACGGCGATTTCAGAACAGTCGGCTCTCGAAGCTGGGACGCGGGCGCCGCTGTCGGAAATTCCCGCGCCCTCGATCTCTAAATACAGTTCTCGTAGGGCGGTTTCTGGAAAGTCTGGATGGAGTCTGCTCCGTGTCCTACGTGTTCTGTTCGTGCCCCATGCCTTAACCATTCGGTCATCGGTGCCTTCCGCGCAGCGAGGAGGGATGGCTTCTGTAAAGAAACTCGGCGATGACAAAGCCAAGGCGAAACACAGCTGCACTTCCGAGCGATGAACTTTGACTGAGGCCTCGATTGAAAAACTCTCGTCGCTCGTTCGCGCGTGCGAGACTGCGAATCGGCGAGCGGGTGTGAAACTGTGTGCGGTGGGGTCGCGGGTGGTGGCTGAACAAGATGGTGTACAAAACCGTGGGGTGCGTAAGAGGAACGAATTCAGACTCTGGACAGACCGTGGTCGGCGTCGACGCTGAGGGAGAGAGGGAGATCTCCATCCCGGGATGAAAGGGACATCAGTACTGGTCGTTGTCGTATTCGTGTTCACTGTCGAGTCGCATCGCTCAACTTTGGGGTTCCTGCGACAAGGCAAGCTGATGGGTGGGCGAAAGGCGACGGACGACCCAGCGGACGAGCGGGACCGCCGGCGAGAGGCGAAATGCATTTGACTAAAAACGTTTGTCGTTCGCCCAAATGGAATTTTCAATGGCTCTTAGATTGTCGTATCTCTTATTTATCGCATCAAGTAATTTTTTTCATGGATTCGAACGCTCCGGCTTGCATATAGAGACGAGTTTTTATTAATATCTCCTCAGCTGAGCGTCCTGTATTGCGGACGTATACGAAACCGTGGACCATTCGAGAGGTATCTCAACTCCTCGAGGAGAACATTCGAGTCGCAAATGCCGATCCGATTTCCCTCAGTGATCACGAGATATCCCTTAGAATCCATCCCGCAAGGAATCGCGGCCCTCAGTACTAACCCCGGATGCTTCTCAATGAATAAATTACCTATATGGTATCGAGTCTGATGGGAGAAGAATCGTCGTGATGCTTACAGGCTCATTGAGGCTTTTGATTTTGATTTATCATCGTTGAGAGAGTGATTGGCAGGAGTCTCGTGAAATAACGAAATGGAAAATGGCGAAGAGAGAACCGAGTTTCCCACAGAGAGGAGACAGACCCGAGTTCGGTCAACGGAAAGCGGCACAAATTGAGCACCTGCTCGACCTAACGGCTGGCGCTGATTTCCTCCTATCTGCCACGTATGCAAAACAGTTTCGCAACGGTAGTCAGGACGCTCTTTTTGACGAACTAGACTCTCCATGGTCAAACACGGAGGAAGAAAAAAAATACGTGTGCTCGGAGCGAAGTTGGCGAGAGATTCTCGGAATACATCATGCTGTTGTGCTTGGGGCCGCTGCGGCTGCTGCCGGGTATCTCAACTAGCGAGGTTCTTCGCGATTTCGCTTATATGTACACGGAGGGACTTCTCTATCCTTTTCGGTTTCCGGGAAACAAGGAAGGAAGGAACCAACCATCAGAGCGAGTGTATGCGAGTTCATCGCGTGAATGCACTCGGGGCATTTAGGCTTTGAGACCCCAACTTCTCGTCCGGGCAGAAATCGACGGACTATTGGACGATCAGGACAAAAAATTAATTAAAGACGCTATCGTTGTGATCGAGCTGCAAGTTCCACCGTCGACGACGGCCGGACCGGCGCGGCGATTCAAGGGCTCTGTGACTGTAACGGACCTTCGAACTCAGGATCATCGGACGTATATTCCACCTAGCGCCGCGCTGGAGCAATGCGATATCGCGATCGTTCCGTTTCCGTTGCTTAGAGTGAGCTCTTAGCGTGCGCGGGGACTATATCGGGGGATCCCGGAGGTGGTGTGATTGGTGAGATCCCGAACATTCCTCGCTTGTGGTTAGGGCGAGTATTCGATTGATCGGCTCACAATGCGGAGCGGCCAGTTGACAGGATGTGCAAAACTTTGGACTCTCTCCAGAGGACGCCGAGAGAACGGCCGCGCACGTTAGCTCGCGCATAAAGAGAGGATGAAGGAAGAAATCATCCGTCACTGACATCTTCCCTCTATTGAGAACATCCTGTCCTAACTCACTTTTCCCGATTTTTTTGTTGCACGCTTCTCCTCTCTAGATCGGCCTCGCTACCTCCACATGTCCGCTTTGCTGAAGACGGAGGGGAGAGACGTCTCTATTGCGATCCTTGACTGACGGTCGGAAGTCTCAACTGCTTGATCCGTGTCGAGCTCTCCCAGTTGCTGATCAGGAGGCGTTACTCTCTCATTCGTTTCTGACTCCATTTGAAGGACCAGCGATAATTTTTCAGAGCGGCAAAATCCCCGACCGCTCCTTGCAGGTGTTCCGAAACGGGAACGATGTGAAATCATAGAGGGGGGGAAAGGCGATCGATATCGCTTTATTTTTCGCCTCCCAATCCCGGTAGCTCCGGGAGAGTTCAAAAGTGAGTCTGGGCTAATTTAGAGTTGTTCGATGGAGGCCAAACCCTCTCCACATCGTTTCTACCCCGGAAGGCATCTCTGGCAAGAGCTTGAGCACTCGATCGGAACAATCCCGCTGATACGACGATGCTGAAGAAATCAAATGCTGGAGCATTGCGCAATTTTTCAAAGTTCTGACATCGCGAGATTTATCAGCCGTCTCCCGATAAGCAGCGCCTAATAAGTGTTCATCCCCCGTGTGCTCGACGAGACAACACTCATGAGAGTTCAGAAGAACTCCACTCGAGTGGGAGCCAACCTGGTTGAGCAGTTGATGAAACAGGAGTGAGAGGGGACGCCGGAGGCTTGGGTGCCATGGAAGGGCCTGAGAAGCTTTGAGGTGTTTTTGTATTTTGCCAGGCGACTGCGCTGCGAAGCTCTCTACGACAAGGGCGGAGGAAAGCCGTAGGATTAAGATAATGTCGTCACTATTATCATCCTAAGACATCCGACTGAGTGTGCTTTTGGAACACAGATTGATAGGCTCGCTCACTCACTCGAGATCGCACTGGATTTCGACCCCTTCCCCGCTCCTCGGACCACCTTTCCCCCTCTACTGGAGGTTTTTTAATTTCTAGATCTCCTTACCGCGAAAACACCGAAGGCCATTTGAAAGAGCCAAAGTGGCAGATCTACTTTCGTTTTGGGTGTGGAAAAGAAACTTGGCTCTGCTCTTGTGTTTTTTTTTCGTCAGAGCGCGGAGCAACAATGCACTTCTGCTCCAGACGTTCTGCGATGGGGGTCGGCTTCTCCCGCGGCCGCTTCATGGCTCTTATTCAACCATTAATCTCTCGGCCTGAATGGAAGGCACTTCACTCACAGACGACATCAGCCGAGATCCGACACCCATGTCTTAAAAGCATCCGAAACAATAATTAATCAGAAATTTCAAATAGTCACCCTTGCGACCAACCCCAAGGCGAGAGGACCGGCGCCACCAGTCGGCAAGTGTCCTCGATCCCGTTAGCCGTAGCTAGTCACCCGCCACGGCCTTTGCTCATGTCCCTGGATCTTCTGAAGTCTCTCTCTTTGAAAGCCAGTCCGCCAGCCAAACCACCCGCCCGCCTGCCTGCCCGCCGCTCCGCGTTTCGATTCGGACCAGCTTCAAAGCATTCCCAAGAGAATCATCGAGCTTGAGTAACTCTTCGATTTTTGAATTCGAACAGAGACGTGCGATGAACGAGCTGCGCGGAAAGGATATTGATTCCGATGTCTGTCGCGAGCACGCATTGGATAATCTTTGTATGACAACAAATCAGAGGGAAAGAAATCGGAGAACGACGGTGGCAGTAGGAACATCCTTGGAGAACGAGGGAAGAATTCTTGAATGATCAGAACAGGGGAATCCTGGTTATTAAACCCGTGCCCCTGCGCGAATCTCATATTCATGAAAGGGTAAGTCCAGAGAAGGATAAAGATGGGGGATGAGAATGAAAAACGGAACGAGGCGAAATCGACAGCGACGGAAGAGACTTGGAGACGAGAAGGAATCACTCTGCTTATCTGGAGTAAGATTCCGGAGTTTCTTTTCTGCTACGAGCAAGAACTGAAGAAACTCGACACCTTTGAAAGTTGATGAGGACTTTGATTGAATTTGCGCGAATCAACCTTTGTTCCGAATCGACTCCCTGGCGTCGATCCACGCAGCTTCCGTCATATCCCGACATGGAATTCATAGCTCTTCGTCCTCGATCGGGCTTCTCGAGGTCTTTTCGAGTGCTCGACCGGATAACGAGTCTGCATAAGATACGCAAAACAAGGACGAACTCGTTTCGCAGAAGCCTTCCCCTAACGACGTCGAGTGAATTTTCGAATGGATACCGCAACGCTGTTCGCAGTGCGCCTAATGCTTCGAGAAGCACTTTCGTCGCGGAAAATCTTCTCTCTCCGTCTCTCTGTTCGTTCCTCCGCCGCCGGAGCCGTTGTTGTCGTTCAATCCAATCGCATTGAGGAGGACGAGATCACCAGCTAACTGTTACAAACGGCCTCTGCTCCGAAGCGTCTCAAACGCGATTTGCTTGCCTTGCCTTCTCTTCCCGCTTCCCCTGTCGAGCGGGCGATCGAATAGGCGGGGCAAGGAGGTGGGGGGTTGGCCGGACGCACGCTCGCTCAGACCCACTGACTGACTGAAATGGTACTCGCTGCATCGGCTCCCTGCTTGTCGGTGGGAGGTGGTTCTTGTTCTGGCGCCAGTGGTTGACTCGTCCGATGGTAAGTCCAGGGTCAGCTATCATCGTGAAACACCCCAGGACCTCGCTTACATCTACAAATCAGGGTCGCGTGGTTTCGCCTGTGATGGTCGCGGCCGCCTCGCTGGTGGGCTCCCTGTCCCTGGCCCGATTTCGCCTCACGGGGGGGAATCTCTTCAAAAGCAACGAATCGCGATCTCCCCGTTGAGAGGGGACAGAGGGGGAGAGAAGGCGGAGGCACTCCCCGAAACACTGTGGGGGACTCGGTTCTCAATCTCTCTCCATCGGAGCGTCTCCACCGTCTTTTGTGAAGATGATCTTCGCTTCTAATTCGGGGAGTTCTGAGAGCAGATCATCCCCATAAGAGGGAAGGGGGAGCGAGCTGCAAGGGTCTTGATGACTTGTTCTGAAGCGGTCCGCGGAAATTCATCGCATCACATTTGCCGCCCGAATTTCTCTCACTCAGTACACCCCTTCGCTCGTTCTGATTCTACCGCTTCCCCGTCGTATATTTTCCCGCTCGGAACATCCCCATCGAGATCATCATCATTCACTGAGTCTCCTGGAGAGAATTATTGAGGGAATCGAAATCGACAATGATTCCCAAGGCACTCCCGTTGTAATGCGTACTCGCTCTCGATTTCCTGTCGATCTCCTCGCTCGATGTGAGCTGAGCTCTCAGACAAGGAGTTGAAACGAGCGAGAAAAAGCTACGGGACGACCGCAGTCTCAATTCTAGAGTACCTCCAAAGGTTTTCGAAGAGAAGATACGCGTTGTATTCTGGATTCTTTACGTGCACGATGAGAGATGCAAACTTTTTAGTTCCGCGACGGACGCCGGCGTCCCTCAGTTTTCCCAGGAAGTCGGAGAATCCCGGACAATGTCCCTTAGACAGTCAGGATCACACCAGGTGCACCGTTCGCCTGCTCTCATCGCGGAAACCATGAATTGTATGAATCATCGGTGGAATCGAATGCTCCGACGGAATTCTGAGCAGGTTGAGCTTCTCGAAAAGAGTGAGAAATCGAGGCAATCGTGAAAATCCTGTTGAAGCCGCGAGTCGACTTGACACGGCGCCGCCGCCGGTAGCTCGAGAAAATACAGTGCGAGCACGTGATTGGAATCATTGCCCACGCAAAAAGGGTGTTCGGGGAAACATGCGGAGACTTCCACGCCACCGAGGGAAAGTTCACCCGAAAGAGGGCACGGTGGTTGGACTACAAGTTGTTTCAATCAAAAGAGAAGAACGAGTCGATTGTTCTGAATCGGAACACAATTCACGTTCACAGACTGTGGTTCCGAGCAGACCGTGCGGAGAGTCCTGTATTCTCATTCCGTTTTATGTGGTCCTCCGACGGCCCGATAGGCTGAGGGGGAATTCGATTGAAAAGATAAATTCGAGGATCCAGACGTCTGCTTGGTCTACGGTGGGAGCATTCGGGGAAGACTGCCAGACAGTCTGATCAAGCTCATCGAGCGCAGACCGATCGCACTCGGTCCGAGATATCGAGATGGCCGAGAGTTTCATGTAACCATACAGGGACTCTCAATGAGGGCCCGTGATGGCAGAACAATTCCTTTCCACTTCATCTGAATGCTCCGTTTCATGTCTGACTCCTTACGGAGGGTCAGGGTCAAATGACCAGCGCTACCGTGCTAGAGCCGAAACCTGACTGCGGACGCAGACATGCCCGTTGGAGAGCTTGTTCTGGATATGGGGAAAGCTGCAGGCATGGCTGATCGAGATGTGGAACTTCGAAAACCGCTCCCGCTGCTCTGGAGAAGTTACCAGCGCATATCTTTCCGGTCGAAGCACGTTTGATGTGTCCCGCCGCCTTCTTCGACTCTGTGTGACGAAACACATTTCTGACGCCGGCTTGAATGTTAAACAACCCATGAAAGACGCGTAGGAAGCCTTGGAAGCTCTCTTCCACTGGAAATACCCCGGGAGGCTACAGCTTATATCCATTCGTATCCGAAATGCCTAGACATCTGAGCTCACGCTCTCCTTCGGAGCAAAACCATCTCGCTATTTCTCGCCTTTCCCTCTTCCGAGAGTAGATAAGCTATGCACTTGAGTCGGTGGTGATATGCTGCTTTGAGGATTCGACCGCCACGGTATCTCTGTTGTTCTTCTACGATGAGGCTTCCATTCTGGGTTTTCGTAAGATTCCGCCGAGTGCTTATCCTGTCGCTTGGATTGAGCTGTTCATCGGGACGAAAATGATGAAAATATGCTCAAGTGGATTTATCCGAAGAGGCGGACCTGTCATCCTTGATTGATCGCTGTCTCGTTGGTTGAAAATAAGGGCTATGTAGCGGCTTTGGGACCTGGACAAAGTGTACCAAAGACTTGCTGAACAGCGCATCGCTGCGAAGCTCCCTCAACGATAATAATCACTTGCCTGAATAGGACAAATTAGGCTCAGACACAGGGAGAGAAGGAACCGTCGTTTGCGTGAATTCTTCGAAGTCTCGCTTTGCGAGAAACCTGGGGCCGAGTCCTCTGACAGAATTCGCGCGACAATCAACGCCACCGACAGTGGCAGACGCGGGCCGTCATATTTAGAGCGCACCGGACATCGAAGTGTCAAGCGTGGGTAATTACGAGTGTGGCCCATCGTCGGTATTGAGCCGACGAACGAGAGTCCGTCGGGTGCTCGACCCATAGAATCCTTTTCTCGCGCTCGCTCGCTCGCAATCTCTCCCGGTGTGGCTCGGCTGACTCGCATCCGAGCCATCGGAGCGCCAAAATTAGTCCAATCTCAAATGCGTTAATTGAGAGTCAGTTTTAGTCGACCGGCGACGGGCTGATCTGCCAAGAGCCGGAAAGCGACAGAGAGAAAGCGGCGTCCATGTGCCAACAGAGTCCGCCGTCCGAAAATCAATTAGAAAACGGAGACGACTTCCCGAGCCAGAATCGCCCAGCCGATGAAAATTTACTCAGTGCCCCGGAATGAATCTGGCGAACAACTGACTCATTCGTGCGGTCTCCCGGACTCGGACCGATCCTGGATGCGAAGAAGAGAATGGATTGTGCCTCGTTAGATCGCCCTATCGGCACTTTCATCCATGGCAGATGAGAGACCGACAGCAGTCGTCTAGTCCGGCCGGGAGCCCTCGATGGAACAATGTTCCTGAACTCCTCGTACGGGATGAGGGAGGAATGGGAATGAGCCATCCTTGGGAGGGATTCTGCAAGCTTCGACAGCCGAGACATGAATATTTTTGTGGTAGATTCCGCATAGAGAATGAACTTTGCTCGGGTGTCGATGATAGCCCTCCGTAGGGCTCGCGCGGGCGGCATCCCGTGTGATCGACCCAACCTGCTTGCTCGAGTCAGAGGGGGCATTACCGGTGAGGTCCAGCCTCCTGTTCTTACCCCCGAGCTCCCGCGGAAGCTCCGGAAAAGGTTCCCGTCGGGTCTCGCCAAGTTCTATTTATGGCCAGAATGGATGTGAGGGTTTTGGGTCCAGCTCGGTTCTTTCATTCTAATGATCAGTCCAAGGAGACGTCGGATTCGGGACATAGGGATCACAGCCCGTCAGTGGCAGGAAAATTCGGGGAAGGCTACCCATTAGCCCGAAATCCGAAACCGGAACAAGAAGCAAGAGGTGCAACCAGCAACCAGAGACTGCTGAGTGGCTGAGACATACAACCAAATATCAGTCGCAAAGATGAGACGTTCCCGTAGGCGCTCGGTAATGGTGGAATTCGACACCGTTCCGGGGACCGGGAGATCCCCGAATTGGTTCCGAACTATGGACCGTGTTTCCGGCGCGTTCCATATGGAGACACCAGGCTCGGCCTTCGGTTCCTTGGAAGCCGCCCGTTGAGTTGTCGCGAAAAAAGCCTCGCGGCACCACATGTTTTGCAAAGAATGTGGATGCGCTCCACCTGAAGAGCTGCAATGATCTGCATACGCTCAAGTCGTCTCGTTTGATGTGGCTTTGTAGTGCAATAGTTCAGAGGGATGACGTCGTATCCAGCTGATCCGGACGAAAGCTACAGAGGGTTGAGTCACTCATTTGATTCGCAGACGAGGAACGTGATATGCTTCATATTCGTTTCGGACTTGTTCCACAAGCCTTCCTCGTCTGCGGAAGAAGATCAATACTAGACGCCTGCGGCTGTCTCCTGAACTCTCCTCTCCGCTCTCCTGGAGCTAGCCCATGACCCAGAAGGTGTACCGCCGAGTCTCGATGAAGTTTCGTGGGCCGAGAGCGGAAGGAGAAAAGAGGAGAGCGGGTGGGTTCCATTCACGGAGCTCATCCGCTCGCCTGTTCACTGAGTAGGGCACGCGAGCCGTGAGCGACCAGATGTTCAGGAGGCCTCACGAACGAGCATCCATTCAGATGAGCTTCGTTCGAGTACGGCGTTGTATCGAAGCTGCAGCCGAATTACTGACTACACTTATTATGTGGAGAACAGCAACTAATATTTTTCTCCTCTTTCTCTCTGACAACACGAGGAGAGCTCTGAGTGAAATGCACAGATTTGGCTCATTATAGCCCGTCAGTGCTTCATCGGACGAGAAGAATCATCAATGGGAATCCCCGGTAGGATTCTTCCACCAAGAATCCCGGAAAGAAAACGGTGCCAAATTCTTCCCTTGTCGATGTTCCATTTCCTGGACCTTCTCACGAGTGGGGACCCCTGATTCCCACTGCCTCGAATTGATCTTGATCTGGCGTCGAATGTTCCGGCATATGTGGTGCTTGTGAATGGACATAAATGAACTCGGAGAGTCTCTGTGGTTTGCCGATGTCCAATTGAGCTAATTCTTTAGATTAATGGTTCTGGCGCTAACCCGTTCCCTTGTAATGCCTACAATCACGATGAGCGTACGCTCAAATCAGTCGGAGTTCTATCATTTCAGCCGCCTGTGCGACGGCCGGGTGGAAGTTCAACGCGACCGTAGACCGGCATTCTGAAAGGCGGAATCCCAGTCAGACTGGGAATTAACGCGCGCTATATAATATATCAATCTTGATGGAGTCAGAAAGAAGTTTTCAATTACGAAAAGGGAGCCGACCCAACTCTCGACTCGTCCCTCGGTCTTTCCCACGAGGCCAGTTTCGAGAGGCGGATCAAAGGAGGCATTTGTCATGCAGAGATTGCCAGATGCACATTTTGCCGAATCATCGAGCGACCCGCGACCTTCCCGCGGGTAATAACCACAGTGGAGACGAACTCAGAAGTCTCTCCGGGAATTTTGACTTCACTGTATTCTGGACGAGGGGATCGGAGCCGGCCGGATATTTATGAAAGCATCGAAGCCATCGCTCCGGCCGGCCGGGGCGCGGAGCAATAAATGCAACATCTGCCACTACCTCGGAATAGGTGAACGCATCGAAAACCTTTTTTCGGAAATCCTCGTGACCCTCGCATCGATCTCTCGGGGTCCTATTGTCGCAGGGAGAGAATGGACGAAATTCGAGTCCTATACACTTGGAATCATTGAGGAGCCGCGAGAAGGATCGAGGAATACCGGTGCCGCCATCCGTTCGGGATGGGACCAAAGGAATGATGGCAAGAGACTTGCATAGGGTATTTTATGCAAGCTCGAGGGGCGGTGACGATTCTTTCCCCATGCTGTTGAGGATAGGTTATCTGAGATTAATCCGGAATGAGGATTCCTGCGACAGTTGATCCGCGCATTTCCTCGAGCTATGTACGTCGAGACTGCCCTTGGGTTCCGAAAAAACTGCGACAAGTCCGCGAGAGTTCAACACTGAACCTCCGTATCTCACCTGCTGAGTGGACCGATGTCACGGGGAATCCGAAGACCGCGACCAAAGCTATCAACAGAGTGCTGACCGGTCCAGTCATCTTTGTGTCATAAGTCACGTTTTTATTGTCATTCTGAAGTAATCCACTGAGCTTATCACTTTCGGGTACGTCTCACAAAAATCACTCCACAACGTTTTACAGCACGCACATCCGATATCGTCCGATTGTCATTAAGCCTTCAACAGTTTCTTTGTTTTGAAAGAGTTCCCACTGGTAACAGTTTCCCCCGGCCGGTCACTCTGACTCACCCATCGCGCTCTGGGGCTCGCAGTGCTCTGAGCAATGGTTCAGTTCGCGCGCCGCAGTTCCCGGAGAATCCGCCAGGGGAACGCGAGTCGACCATGTGCTTGGACGAAATGTTGGACTCATGTTAGGGACATGAGTTCCCAAATTTGGAAACGGGGACTCCGTATGAGGTCCGAACATGATGAATCAGGGTCGGTCCTCGGGCATTCGTTTCATGAAAACAGAATTGAACGTATTGATAAATACGAGCAGACGGTTCGACATCGGCTCCCTTCTTGAAGGCAGGGGGTGACATCGGGAGGCACAGGAGCGCCAATCCTCGGGGGAGGGGCGTACCAGCCCGCGGTTCAGCTCCATCGAGGAACCTGGTACCATGGGTTCGAAACGGAGAAAATTGTCGAGGAAAACCTTGATCTTTCTTTTATTCCCACCGTTCCCATGTACAAGCTCCGCGTACGAGATTCGCAGTCGATGATTCGGCTCCTTTCCGGACACCAGGGGCGGAGCTTCTTTAGGTTTCGGCGGAATTTTGCCGGGGGAAATGACAAAGGGGGCAGTTCGAGAACGGAAGGATCTCATTTTGGAGAGCGGAGTGCCGACATTGTCCGCAACGCCAGACGCGGTCCGGGTCTGTGATCACGGCACCTGATGCCACACAAAGAGGATACCGGATTCCGCATGTCGGGCAGAGTGTTATCCTGAAATTCGGAGGGCGATTCAGTCGCGTCGAAGAATGTGTGGAATCGGTGGCAACCTCGACGTTGGAAGTCACTTGTTCCCCTTTTCGAACTAATGCTAAAACTTCAGCTCACCCATCTGGTAGGGGGATTCCGCAGCTGTTGCAGACCGAGTTCTCAACTTTGTTTTGTTTGGGGACGTTTTTAGAGAAGATCCGGATGGCGGCGTCCTCGAGTTTCTCGCGTTCAGCCGTTGAAAACCCTTCGTCTGTTTCGAGATAAGTGAAAGCCCTAGAACAATGGCCCCAGGCTCGGCACATGAGTGACGATAAAGCTGCAACGAAATTTTCACGGATACATAAGAGTTTCCCTTGCATTCCCCGATTCGCAAAAATCATTTGTGGCTCTCTCGATCCTCGCTGGATAGAACTGTGGCAATTTCTTCGTCAGTGTCGATGAATTCCGATCATTGAACGGCTCTCACCTATGAGGGAATAAACGGCCCTCGGCTCCAGGATTTCATCGTACTCCGAGAGATGAAGCGACGTCACTAGAGCTTGCTCATATTTCTCCTTGTGAAATTGACGTTGCGCCAAGGACAAGAAATGATAGGCCTGGATCAGACAAATCGAACATTCTTAGAGACATACTCTTAGAAGAGGAAGGAAAACCTTCCGTGGGTCCCGCCGAATAGCTCAGTCGCATCGATTCAGGAAATCTGAGCTCTGATACCCCTGAACGCTATTCCTCCACCTGAGCGTATCTCCACAAGTTGTCTTCTCCAACCAACATGAGCGATTCGGTCTTTCCGGATCGGCCCTGATCTGCCAACATGGCGGCGAGGACGTATATCTGTTTCCGGAGGACACTGCCCTGGATCTTGTTCGACCTCCCAAGCTGGTTGAGGAGCCGTGCGGCATCTTTGAAACGAGCGGCTCGTCTGCGGGGGAGAGAGCTCACGGTCAGGGGATGATGCATCGCGATTGTCTTAGGAAGAAGAGAGCGTGCGGGAGAATTCCAGCTCCTCGTTCGTCAACTCGATGCAGTTTCGAAAAAATCGCGAAAGCTCACAAACGCTCCCGTGTGCGATTCTCCATGTTTCGCAGTTACTGTCTATCGGAGCGAATAGATCATAAGCTCGGCTCTCATTGGCCCACCTGTATAGCTCGACGGCACTGAGGATATTGTTGTTCTCGATAAACTGCCGGGCATACTTTGCCAGCAAGCCGCTTACGTCTGCGACCTGGCCGTGATCTCGGGCCAACTCTATGGCGGTTTTCCACTCGTTGAGCTCGATGCATACCTCCATCGCTCGGGTGTGAGCTCCGCTCTGAAAACAAACACACTTAGAATTTCCCCCATGCGGATACGAAGCCCAAGGAGCCCTCTGAGCTCTTTCTCTGTGAGCGGAGCCCCATGCCCCATAGAGTGCGAGGCTAGCCATCGCGCGCTATGAATACGCTCGGAATGCTTACGTTCACGAAACAATGAACAGCTTCGTCGCACATCCCAACGGATTCGTACATCTCGCCGATTTTGAGCAGAAGTTCCTTGTCCTGCACCTCTTCGACGACTTTCCAGAGAGCATCGAAATCTTCCATCATGTACCGGGCCGTCGCCAGCCCGGCGGAGTTGTGGCTCTTCTCAAAGCAGTGAATTGCTTTCTCCCTGCATGGAGCAAAGAATGAGTCGCAAAATCATCAGAACCATAGTACATAGGTATGTGCCTAGGTAAATTCAGGGAAAATATCAGAGAGGAGAGTGAAGAGTGAATGAATTATGCGAAACCCGATCTTCCCGACCGGAGGGTTCACCATTGACCGTTCTCCAAGTAGAGTTGACCCAAGTTGCTGTAGGCGTTCTCCACGATGGCAACATTGCTCTCGTTGGATACGAGGGCCAGTTCGATGACGCGTTCCCAATTGCCCACGGTCGAATGCATCTCCAAAGCGAGATCGCTGCATCGGGAATGTGAGAAGAAGTCTTACCGTCCGATCGAAGAAATCATCAGCTCCTATAAGAGTTTGATGATTGCTTACACTCGGTCGTTGTTGATATAGGTTTGCTCAGCCTCATCGAAATCGGCGAAATAGGCAAGGACTTCGGCCTCTCTGAGCTCTCGGCTCTGGAGCTTCTGAATTCTCCGACAGAAGAGGATCGCATCCCAGTCTTTGCATCGAACCATGGCCATCTCCGCCGCATCCAGATCGCCCTCTATCATGTAATGCTTCGCCATCTCTCGCCTGCGGTGGGTTCGAACAGGAACAAGGTTATCTGGTTGAGGAGTTGACCATTCCCTGGCAAGCAAGAACGACTGAGCTCTGTCTGTCGACTGATTCCCCGAGAGGGAGTTCATCAGAGTACCCACCAGAGTATGGTGTTGGAATCATTGTCCTCAATGAATTGTACCACATCGGCTATCGCTGTCTTATCAATGAGCTCGCGGAGTTGTTTCAAGAGACACGTGTCCTCCACAATAACATGCGTTCGAAGGGCCAAGGACGAAGGGTTCGTCATGATTTCATCGAGGAGAACGCACTTGACCCGCATGTTCTCCAAAACACAGATGTACCCGGAGCAAGTCATGGCGTCCTCGGTTTCCATTTTGTGAACGACCACAAGCCGGGTTTTCTCCATGTATGCGAAAAGATCCGGGTCATCCTGGAAGATGGACGGGGAATCTCAGGGAACGCGTTCGAAAAGGAATGTAGGTTCTACGCCCCGAATCCGAATATCCAAATGTCTACAAAGAATGAGACGCCCAATGTGTGCCACGGCCGATTCTGGTGTGCCGGGGCGGAAGGGAGAAGCTCGAGGAAAAATCGATTCCGTTTAACAAGTTGAGATTCGAGCCAGCTCCCCACTCGCGTTTGAAATTTCCCGCGCTCACAGAGGGCGCGCGAGCTTGTAAACATAAGACAACGGTCCACATGAGCCCTCCGTACACAGTGTATGGAGCCGTCTCGGGACGGATCTTGCTCAGAGAACATGCTCGATGCCGGTCAGAAATCGGACCCAACCAGTGTCTACAGCTAGTGTCCCCCGCGGGTTTTGTTCGAAGCCCCCGAAACGAATACGGAAGAAGCCCTGACATCGATTGGGGTCCCTTCCGTTCCTTGACATTTAGTGAGCCACTTTCCGCCGGCTGGACCGGCTCTCCTGGATTCATCGATCAGCTGACTTTACGCGCCGCTCAGGAACATGGATGTGTATCGACCCCAGATCATTCTGGGTGTGGGACTCTCCAGTGCTTATACGATTTGGTACGCTTATCGAACATGGAGCCACCATCGAAGCCGTTGCGGCTTCTGTCAGCCGGAGACACACACCGCTCATGGCTTTATCGTAGCTTCGCAAGAAAAATGGTATGCATGTTCGGCGGAGGTGTTGGACAGAATCGAGTCTTCCAAGTTGATCGCCGTCGACTGTTTCTGGGTCGGAAGTGTCTTGACACGGCGAAAAATTGCGCTTCTCGCTTTCTGCACCAGCGCCGAACGAATCACTTTCGTCCGGCTCTCAGAGCTCGGCGAGTTCCCGGAGGAGCTCGCAGCTGTTTTCCGTGACCCGACGATCATTAAAGTCGGAATCGACATTCTCGCGCATGCGGCGAAGCTATACGAAGATTACGGAATCGAAACCTACGGTTGTGTCGATCTCCGCTACATGGCCATGGCGACGCCGGCGGCCAAGAGAAAACTTCTACGCGCCGATAGTGATCTCTCTCTGATTTCGATGATGAATGTCCTGCTCGATGCGAATCTAAGCCGAGACTACAGAATGCTCTACTCCCGGTGGGAGGCACGGCATCTCTCCCGAGATCAAATCTACTACGTCACCGGCCAGGTCATAGGGGCGTTTGGGTTGGCGGTGAAAATCGCGCAATCGAACGATTGGGTTGCGAATGCGATCGGATATCTCCTGAAGCCCTATCTTTGGCTCGACCACTTCATCAAGATTCATTATGCGTCGTACATCGACCTGAAATTTAGCCGGGACCGAATATGTCGGCACGCCGTGCCGTCGAAACCGCCGAAACCGGACGAGAAAACCTTGAGAAGCTACAACACTCTCAAGACGCCTCTGTACGATAATTGTGTTCTCCTCTGTCCCGACATGGAGCACCTCTGCACGTGTGACAGACGGAAAGCGCAATGGTATCTCGACACCGATCTGGCCGAGAAAGTTAAGGACGACCCGCTCACCGTGCGCTTGAGATTTGAGCCGGCGCAACGAGCCATCTTGGACGCGCAGTATTACTGCTTGGTCAAACACAATATATGCGTCGTCTGTGGCTCACCGGAGAACCTCGTCCGGAAGTATGTCGTGCCCCGCGAGTACCGGAAACACTTTCCCAAAATCATGAAGCACCACAATGCGCACGACGTAGTTCTCACCTGTTTGGCCTGTCATGCCCAGTACTGCTGGTACGAGGATTTGTTCAAGGAGCAGTTCGCTAAACATTGTAATGCCCCTCTCAGTGAGGCGTCTCGGAAGTTCATCGACAACAAAGCTCTCAGAGAGATCCAGAGGGCCGCGAACGCCCTTTTGAAAGTCAAAGACAATCTCCCTGAAGAAAGACGTCAAGCCCTCGAGGACCTTCTTAAGGAGCATTTCGAAGTGAACGAGCTCACAGACGAGTTAGTCGACTATGCGGCGGGCATTGACTTCCGGGAAGCGAATGTTGATTTCGTCAGCCACGGGAAGAAGGTGGTAGACCATTTCGCCGAGGAGTCTGGTTTGTTGGTACTCGAGACCATGTGGCGGGAGTATTTCATAACGAAAATGAATCCGTCCTATCTGCCCGACATGTGGTCTCCGGACCATCATCACGATATACTCGCGGTGAAACTGAGTTTTATCGAGAGAGAAGATCCTCGAGAGGCAGAATCTCTTCGGAGGAAATTGGGAATCACTCCAGAGCAACTGCACGACATAGTCGAGCGACTCAAGCATGAAGACAACGTGAATTTCAATCGAATCAACTTTCAGAGAGGACGACTTTTAGAAAGGCAGTCGTGAGAGATTCCGCAGTGCTACTGAGAAACTTATAACGAAATGGCTACTTGTTGTTAATTTGTATAAATAAAGCCACATTTATGTTTGTTGAACGAAATCTGTGTAATTCGGGAGCCCTGTTTCTGAATGGACATCTTCATGGATGGAATTCGATACCACCGGGTGGTATACTCCTCACTGAACTCATGAAGTAGAAATTATTGGCAATCGTTTCCCGGATCAATCGGAATCGCGCCACTCTAACCCCGACAGGGAAAATTCAGATGAATACTCGCAGAGGTTGAGTGCATTACAAACGATCCATTCAGAACAATCGGGAAGGAAACGCTTACCCGAGCCCAGCGGATGTCCCAAACGTCTCGACGTTGAAAATCGATGTCTTTCGCAACTCCCGACTCAGCCTTGATGTCGTAGAAATGCAAGACACCTGACATATCAATTATAGACATCACCCTAGAAAATGGATCGGTTAGGATGAAAAGGTGACCAATATCCAATTTTCAGATACATTAGGGATATTGGCAATCTCAAAGTCTCTTGCGGAAGGCTTAACTAATTGGATTCTAGCTAGCCGCTGGAATCCATCGCTTGTGCCAAATCAAGTATATAGTCTCAAATCGAATCATGATAAAACGTAGAACGAACTACTTTGAACAAAGGGTTGATTAGTATCGGTCTATCTCCATGGTATCTGAAAACGTTCGTCGAAATGCCGTACTCACGTGACATCGCAATTGAGAGCTATCATTTTCGGTCGCACATTCAAGCTGTATCGATGAGAAACGGAGACATTTGGAAGGGTATATCGTTTGATGAGCCCGGACTCAAACGCCTAGGTTTCAAGACTCCGATTCAGACTCCACACTCGTCAGCCATCCGTAGCATAACGCGATCTGCATCTATACATAGAACTGACCACTAACAAAGTTCCTTTTCCGGCAGCCAAACAACAGATTTCTTCAGGGCCCGAGTTGAGAGCGAATTTGGATTCCGCCTCCGACGAGATTTTCGAAATGCTGAAAAATCCACGTGTTCCTTATCATTTCTCCATCCGGACAAGGCTTCTTAGGGCTCTGAACGGGCACCGAGAGATCGGATCGACAGAAACCTTTTCTGTAGCGTCTTCCCTTGTGCCTCGATGCGCTGCTCGGTGTCATGGAAATGCCAAACATAGAGATCGTAATGCGAGGCGATCGCGACGACATTCCCCGCCATAGCTAGCTTCACCGGCTCGCTTTCGATGATGATCTGATCTACGAGAGCTCCGATGTCGTCCCAGACCTCGACATTGTACTGCGGAAGAATCGGTCCAATAGTGAATTCAACATCTGCTCACCGCTGCTTTCGGAAGACGAACTCGACGCCGATTCCCGCTCCTCGAGAATGGAGCTCACCTGATCTGGGATTCCTGCGATGTTTTTCGACGCAACGGCCGCGTATTCCTGCGAGGACCCGATACAGAGAACTCCCCGACGGAAATTTATGTGTTTCTGAAAAGAAGACCAGGTCAGCTATCCGTGCTCTATCCACCTCATTGCAACATCATCATTATCATGCGTTTTGGGGGTTATCGTCGTGAGAGGCACAGAGCTCAGCGGTGGAACAAAGAGTGATTCTGACCTGCTCGGTTTTGGTGTCCCACAAAGTGAAGCACTGCTCGGCTCGATCTGGTTTCGAATGGGTGAAAAGTACTGAGTCCCCGAAGTAAGTCCATGTATAGTCCGGTCTGACGTTGACGAAATAAACGAAGGAGTCCACCGAGATCGCGAGTCGGAGACCGGTCCCTTCCCACGTACAGCCTGTGGAACAAGCGGAATCCAACTCGAAAAACTCGCTCTCGGTTGTGATCTCCGATATCCGGAGGTTCCCGTGGTGGAACCATCGGGTGAGCTCACTCGGGCGAAAACACGTGTCATGATATTTTTGTTGTATGCCAAACCTGTGATGTGCTTCCCGGGTACGACTAGCGTGTGGAGGTAGTTCCCCTGGTTGCTGAACAACTTGATTACGTTCCGTTTATCGGGGTCCCTGGTCTGGAGGAGACGACCGATGACTGCAATCATGTTACCCTGAGGCGACCACTCGATGCCGGCAATCATCATGTCGCAATCAATGACGATCGGGGCTGGAAGACATCGATGGGTTCTCTCATCTGAATGTTGTTATATCGTATCTGCCTGGCGCATGGGAGCGTATATTGTGGGCGAATGGCAACTCGCTGGGCAATTCGCACGGCTTGTATATCGAGGGGCGTCGCCGAGCCCCGCAGGAGACTGATGACCGAACTCACATGGATCGACTTCTTTCTTGAGGAGTTGTAAATGACCATCATCTGTGACGATGGCTAGGGTGTGATAATCGCTTTCGTGGCCGGGTCGTTCCGGTGGACCTTTCTTGAACCATTTTATCATGGAAACGATGGAGCTCGGGGTCGGACTGTTGACACTCATCCTCGACTGGGGTATTGCAGAGGGAGAAAGGAAGAGTCGAGTCCCATCCGAAACGGAAATATGTCGTCCGTCAGGGCCCGGAGAATCTCCTGAACACTCACCACGAAATTTCCCGCTTGGTCATAGATGTGGACTTCACCAGATCTGAGTCCAAATAGAAGTAATCGTCCGTCCGCTGACCACTGTGAACGTCACGGCCTCTTTCTTGAATAATATCACCGGTCATGAGTTCATGGGACCGAAATTTTCCGGCTCTTACAGAATTAAAAATCAAAACTATCTGCCTAGGAGCCTCGCATCCGCGCTAGTGCCCGGACTGACCTCGACGATCTGCAGCGATACTCCCTTGAGTTCCTTGCCCCAGAGGCGATTGCCGTCGACGGAACCCACAATTATAGCTCCGTCGTCGTATATAATGCAAATTTTCAAACCATCCCCCGACCACGACATTCCCCGGACGACGCTTTTGTTCCTATTGTTGATCATCTCCTCACACCAAGAGCCCTTATGCAGCATCCAAACGATGATGAGACCGGATGAGTCAGAAGTGGTGAGCCGCTGATGTTTCTCGTTCCAAACCATCATCTGAACAGATCCTGGGTGAACGCAATAGCAATCATCGGATGTGTCGACATGGATTCCATGAGCGAGAGACGCAAGGAATATATGTGCCCAAATATCCTAGGTACCACTGTGTCCGTCCAGAGTCTGATTCATTGAAAGATTCGAAGGAGCCACCAAGCCATCTTTCGAAGTCTCGAGTTTCAGAACCTTGAGAAGACCTTCATCACCACCGACGGCGATGTAGCCATCATCATAATTCCACGAGATGCATCTCAAGTTCACTTGATTCGGGATGGCGATCTGGGATAAGAGTGTGGGATAGGCTCGGCGAAATTTCTCCTGGATTTCTCCATGGACAAGATCTTTATATATTGAAGCACATATATGGTATTGAGATATTGAATCACGATTCTCCAATAACTGGGCGAATACCTTTTTACTCAAATAGATGAACATTTTGAACTCTGAAGCCTCTGTTTTGCTCGTGGTTCTGACCAGCCGACGGAATCGGCATCGTTTCTATGGGAACCGCGATACAGACTGTCCTCAGATCTCGAGGGAGCGGACGCATGCCGGCCGATGAAAATTCGAGACCTCGTCGCGCAGAATGTCTGAATGAGCCGTATCTGTTTGCCTGGCCCGCCCCGTGGAGAGCGCCTGGTATTGAAAAAGCTAGAGCTCAGCTCGATCGGTATCGGGTCAATTTTATTTATCCATTCCTGAGCAATAGATCGCAGTGATCTCCATCTTCCGGCAATTTTTTTAAATACATGATGCGACAGAAATAAATATCGACCTCACCGGCGCCCCGCTAATAAATACATCATTTCCTTGCAGCTAGCCTGCTTCCATATCTTCCGAAGTTTGAAGACGTGTCGCGAACTTCCGTGGTGCCCGCACGTATTTGTAGGTGTATACAACATGAACTATGATTTCGTCCGCGGGAAAGACTGAGATGCGACTCGCTAACTTGTTATCGACAACCTCGCGAGACATCGAGCGCTTCAGCGCGTCGACGATTTCGGAGGTTCACTCGAAGTTTCCTTTCCTGAATCCCCGCTTTCCTTCGAGTCTTTTCCGTCTTCCTTGCCCTCCTTCGTGATATCGAAGTTCAGCTTGTTCGTGGGCTTGGTCCCGAGCTTCTTCTGCAGTTCCTGTTCGCTTCCGATGAATTGTATTTCGGCATCTTTGAACAGTTTGTTGAATTCGTCAACGGTCATCCTGATGTAGCCCGGAGGTGGATCGTGATGCGCTGGGGCGTAGTACGCGTGGTAGAGCTGCGCGTTGCCTGTTGCGCTGTTCGCTTCACCTTCCTTGGTCTGTATCGGCTGGAAATGGATCGCTCCCGCTCCTGCGGAAATGTCGTCTTCGTCTTGATTGGCCTGCTTGGCGGCTTCGCTGGCTTTCTTCGTTGTGATGTCGGGTCGGAACACCGGTTGAGGGAGGCTCTCGACCGGTCCACTGGACTTGGTTTTGGTTTTGAGGGAATTTAAGTCTGAGGCCATCATCGGGATTCCAGGTTTGGCGTCTTGGATCAGAATGTCTTCAGGACCCACGGTTTGCGGACCTTCGGTAGATGTCGTAGGGTTCAGGAAAGGATCGTCGACAGGCCATTGAGGCGCTTGGGTTGTTGTCGGTGCGGTTGTGGTCTTTCGGCCAAATATATCGTCGTAGTACTCCGCGTTGCTCAAGTCCGGCTTGTCGGCCGGAGTTTCGTCGAGATTCTGGAGAGGATCCACAGTCACCGGACGGGGTTTGGTGTCGGCCCCCAGCTCGGCTTCGAGGGAGAGAGCTGGAACGATTCAAGATTTGTTCAATTTCGGTTCATTCGCCAAGAGCGGATCAGTACCAGACGCGGAGGATGGTAAGAACAACATCACATCGGGAGATGGAATTGAGAGCGAACAGATCGACGAGTCATAACTTTATTAATTACTGTACACACCTGGATGGCCATCAAGCAACATGCTTACAAAACAACACAAACACGAACAGCACACAGGAGGGGGGATTTTATCTACAACGCCAGCACCGCACCGGAGACACCAGGCGGAACGCAGTCCACATATCGGCACAGCATCATGACGGCACACATTGATTCGCGAGGAAGTAGCTCGAGCTCGAGAGCATTCAAATATACGGAGAAGACTCACCGGGACCTTGATTGGGCTTGGTATCGAGGTGCACCTTTGCATCGAGAGTTGATTCTCTATGCGAAGTGTGATGAGAACTATGGTCTTGGAACTCGCTTACTGTGTGCTCTGGAGGTGCCAGAAGGATTTCCGGTCCCGGAAGAGCCGCTGGCGGGATGTGGACGGTTGGGACGGGAGTGGGTCTCCTCTTCTTCTTCTTGTGGTGGTGGTGGATGTGAACGTGTTCTTGCGGGAACATCGATGGGTGGTGATCTTTTTCCACTGTATGCTCGGCGGCTTTCTCCGCATTGGACAATTTAGTCCCTGTCAGCGGCGGCAAAGGCTACAAAGAGATCGTTCACATCAGTCTTCACCTTCCAAATGGCTCGCACTGCTCTCACGACCTTTAGTTCTGAGGAATTCATCATGCGGGGACGAGTTAATTAAGAAATCTCTGAATAAGCCGCTCCAGCAGGTCTAGCCGGACTGCGAAAGGCTGCAGAGGAGGATTACTCCAGGTGGGATTCGGGGGGGGGCGGCTTACCTTCCTTCTTTTTCGAGTCGTAACCGAGGTAACAGTGTGAGGTCTTTGGAAGCCTTCTGAGTTAAGATGCACACCATCATGGCCATGGGAAACGATGTCTACATGACTGTGACTAGTAGCTATGGGAGTCGCCTAGCACCACATGCAAGCAATTACGATCGAGCTATTAGCACGGAGCCACGGATTCTGCTCGGTTGGCCTATGAAACCCCTCGAACTCGTACGATCATACTCTCTTCACGAAATTCCTGACCGAATAACAGGCTCCCCCTAATTAGCTCAGCACCGTTAAGAGGATTACGTCATCGAGGGTGATGACACTAGAACCAAGTGAACTCACCTTGCTCCTCGTTATTCCGCTGAAGGATTTCGGTGGAGGAGGCGGGAGAGAACCGAAACTCACGGGAGGCGACGCCAAAGGTTTCACGTGGAAATCCGGTAGGGGGGCGGGATCTCTGTGAGATTTCGGTGGCTCTACGTAGGGAGGTGGCAGATCGATGGAGGGGGCGACCGCCTCCACGGGATCCATGGGAGAGTTCTGTTTTTTTCCGGAGAGAATCTCCGCGATCAGTAGCGCTGTCTCCGGCGAGAGATCCGGAGGGAATTGCCCCGTTCGTTGGAATTGACTGAGAATCTCGTCGATGACGCGAGGAGGCGGCGGGCGGAGATTCCGTTTCGGAGGCTGAACTTGTTCGGGACGTTTCACGGGACGCGTGGGAACTGGCGGCAAGACTGCTGGCTCGGAAACGAACTGCGGGGGGGACCCGAATTCTTGGGGTGGGAGCGGTTTCTGGAACTCGATCGCGGGAACCTTGTCAAAATTTGTGATGGGAGGATGGGATTGAGGCACGAAGGTCTGGAGACCTTGGAATCCATTCGTCTGGAACGAGTTCTGTGGGATGCTCTGTGCGAAATTGAAGCTATCGATTGAGCTTTGAGCTTCATACGGTATGTTTTGGTTAACGAAACCGAAAGGTCCCCCGGACGGCTTCGGCACCGGCTGCCTTCGTCGGAACGGGTTCCAGATCTGTCGTTTCACCCTCGATCTGACTTCGGGTTTCTCGGGTTTAACCGCGGCCTGCGCGATATCGCTGAGCACACCCTTGATCCCTCCGGGACTAAGGAAATGCGGTTGCTCTTTGGATGCATCTGACTCCTGGTCGGGTGTCGATGATTTCGCCGCCGATTGCTTCACCAACGCCTCCAGGATTTCTTTCTCGACGGCCGCTGCACCGGCGGGACTGAGAAAATGAGGTCCTGCCGGGATCTCGCTGTGGGCTGCGTGAGTCTTCTGAGGATCTTCGGAAGCCGTTGCGGACTCTGCAGCTCTCTGGGCGACGAGTGCCTCGGCAAGTTTTTTCGCAGGCCGATAATCGCTTTCGGACTCAAGAAATGAGGTTCTTCGTCGTCTGGGTTGATTCTGTCGATTTTAGCCTGATCCAGCGCGTCGTCTCTGGCAGCTTCAGGAGTTTCGGCTGATCCAGCAGCCGCAGACGCGGATATCTGATTGGCCTCTCTTCTGCCTCTTTTGATGGTATGTCGGTCGAACTTTTTCTGCTTGAATGCGTCAGTGATGCTAATAATATCTTCTTGATGAGACCCAAGCCGCTGAGGATTGTCCATTGACGAAGCCGAAGGGGCTGATCGGACGCGACGAGCAGCTGCGAAATGTCGATGAGACTTTCAGAGAATGATTCGAGACCGGGCTAAATTTAGACCACTTGATAGGAAAGAGAGCTCGGCGCAGCTGAGCGCGCTTCGAGAAACGAGAGCGTTGCAGAAGCGCCCGCGCTCAACTCTGTGTCCTTGACGGCTTCTGGATCAGATAAAAAGGTATACCTCTGTTGTGGAAGAGCATCGGTTGGAATCCGCAGCCTCCACACTCAGGTCCGCTCTTCAGGAAGTCCTCCAGAGCCCGTGCATGGGAGAGTTTCGATGAGGAGGCTTCCAGGTCGCCATCTCCGCTGACCTGGAAGAAGACGACTCGTTGATGAGACTGCTCACGAGTTGATCACCTATTCGACGAATGGCGATGCTTCAGACTCCCTGAAACATGGCAGTCACGGCGGAAGCCCGGAAGGGAAAAACCCGGCGAAAAGCGAGCTTCTTAGGATCATGCCCGCTTGAAGACGGTGAAGCTAGAAAACGGGAAGGAACGCTGCTCCGTGCCGACGGAAATCGAAAAAATGAGACTTTCTCAAATGATTGAGTGCTGAACTGCCACCGACTGAGATTGATTACACTCCGATGAACTTCGGTAGCACCTCTGTCCCGCTTGGCCCATCTTCGACAGCTTCATTACTATGTAGGTCGGAAGTAGCGTACGCACGAAACAGCGGATCGTCTATGACTCCGTCAAGGAACCGAATGGGACACATTCTTGAATGATTCATGCCATTTCGCAGTAGGGGATACTCTGTCGGTCCGTCTTCGGTAGCTCTTTCGCCGCGGGTATGAAACCGACGAAGGAGCCCGGAGCATTCTGTTACCAATTCGTTCTGGACCCGGACGACTGGGAAGAGGGGCGTTCCGCGTGTATAGACCACTCCCTGCATGGGCATATCGGAGCTTAGTTGGATTAGATAATTTTGAACGCCACGCCCGCCGATGGCCATCATCTTCACACACACACGACGCGAGATAGTAGTAGTCGGTGTTATGAGCCAAAGCGGAAAGTAATCAAACACTTTGTTGCGAGGAAAGTCGTGAATACGGCAAGACAGCTTCCCGAAGGATGCTCTATCCTGAATGGAGGCGTCTATCGGCCAGGGAGCTCATTCGGGATACCTTGCCCCTGATAATTCGGCCGATTCCCTCTCACGAATATAATTCACCGCATGTATCAGATTTCTGATTCGGAATAGTTTTTCGTTCGAATATCGTACTACTCTAGTGGTCCCGAATCCGCGCAGCATATAGTCGGAGTCTGATCCGATTTTATGTCATATCCCAATTTTATGTCACATTCTCAATTCCAGGTTCGCCATTTAGGGGAGAGAAGGAAACCAAAGCACTCACCTCGTTGAGCCGGCTCTCGTCATCCTTGAGGAGATTCCTTGAAATCCGTCGATAGAATCCCTTCGGTGTTTGGAGCGGTCTCCAACCACCGTATTCCCAATCCATGGGTAAGGTTTCATGTGAGCGTCCCTGACGTTGAATCCGTCGGGGTCCTGTCATGGCATCGCCCAAACATCCTGAAGCCAGGCCGACGAGCACCAGCCCGGCCAGCTTCATCTGCAATCGGAGGAAATCCAATATTCACAAATGACCCTGCATTCCGATCCGATTTTTCCTCGAGGAAGCTCGAGCCGGTCTCGGCTGGAGACCGTCGCACCTATGTTATGGGTACAGGACTCCTGAATGGAGAGTTCAACAGAGGGATTAGGCGCCGGGGGTCGGCGGAAGTCACGATAGTTCCTCGAATACTACTGCTATCGCTCTGAGTGGAAAGCCGAATCAGCGCACCAATCAAAAAGTAGGAAGCCGAGGTGGAGATCTACATATATGAACGGGTCCCCATTGGATGCACTGATTGAGGAACGGGTTGGCGGAGTAGCTCACCCATTCACTGGCAGACTAGTTCATTCAGTGCGTTCTGGTGTTTTTTTCTCTCTGCATAGCCTGTCGACAGCGAAAAGTTGAGCGGCGTGATCCGTCGACTTTCTCTCGGAGTCAGTCAGGCATTCCATCGCGAACCACGGCTCTCCCATCTCACGGCATCTCACTATTTGCGGTTTTGAACGGGTTCAGCTCATAGGTATGGATCGACGATATTCTGGATAGGTTTCCGCTTGTTAAGCATGCGCCGATTTCTCGCTTTCCGTAGCAGATCAAACATTTCAGAAGAGATTGAATTAACGGCTGCTGATGCTGATGATGCTGCCGTCCTCGTCTCCGTCGCCGACGTCGTCGCTGTAACGCTGTGCCATTGGCCGACTTACGGCTCCGAACAAGACCAACATGAAGAAGTGGTTTGACCAGCGAATTCCGTCCAGCTAGAAGTAGGACAGCTGATTCGATAGATGCCGATATGCTCCTTCTTCACGCAGACCGAAGTTCAACCGACGACCAGCTTATCGTGCTCATAAATGCCGCTTTGACGGGGAGCGATGATCTTTCGCCCGAATGATGTGAGCGAGAGAAAACCCAGAGAAATATGATGACCGGAAAGCTTCACGCCCTTGAATTCCTTAATTCATGTTGCGGCCGAGCCGAGCTTCTTGCTCTTATCGACGTTACAGCTCGACGGAGAGTCGGAGTCGAAGCTTTTCTAAAGAACCGTCCTCGGAGCATCTCACGCATCGGAAATCGACGGGAAGTCGACGCGAATCCTCGTTCGAGCCATCCGACCGATGCATGATCGGAGATGGTCCGCACCGATTCTCGCGGCCGTCCCGGCCCAGACAGGGAGTCGATTCGCAGGCTAAAAATGTGTCAGTGATGAAATTACTTTCACCAATGTTTTTCCACGTTGAGTTCGTTGAATTTCGGGAAACGTCAGCGACGGCACTTGTTTGTCGGCGAATGATAACAGAGCAACGGATTCAAGTTCGCTTGAGCTCCGAAGCATGTCCTTCTGCAGATGGGTTTTCCAAGTTTTGTCTATCGATCTTTTCCCACGGAAGCGTGTTCCCGCCCAAAACGCTATTGCAGCTTACTTGTCCCTCCGATGCGTGTCCCGATCCAATTAGAATACGGAAAGGAACTCAGGATGTTTCACGAAAAATTTTACCCGAAGATCTAGATCGAGCTTTCGCGATCTAGAGCTTTCGGTCGCTTGAGTTTTTGTGCGTTTTTGACATTCGAGCGTCATCAGCACCAGGAAGTAGGTCGCTAATTACGGAAATTAATTCTGAATTCCGTAACCTCGGTAGGGACACGTGACGCTAACATTTCGGGAGCTCCCCGCGATTAAAACCCCGATCAGTTCCGCCTGGGTGCACGTTTTTTCAAGAAAATCGATCCTCAGATTATTCCCGGATGAAAAGAAAATTTCCGACCCGCGCTTAAGACTATAGCTCTGTCGAGCGACCAGACCAGCTACCGTCCAGAAGCAGGAGCAGAAGCTATGCGTTCGGGCTCTGAGCATCGATAAAATTGAGCCGACGACTGAGGAACGTGAAGCGACGAACAACGCGATGCCCGACCGGTCGACATCGACACCAGTTGCGCATTGAATGAATATCGTGAAACGATCGCCGCACGTTTCTGGATTACAGGACGAACGTAACGATACTCTATTGTTCTCGAAGCATTACATAAGCTACAGCGGCTTTTCGCATAGGCGTAGCTTCGCTGACCGGGTTCCGGCCGTGTCTGTAACCAAAACCATTCCTCGGATGTAGGGCTCGAGGAATATCGAACCGGGAAAAATTGACCGAAGGGCACATGCGGAATCGAGACAGCGACGGTTTGACCGAGTGAGTGACCGACAGTCAGTCAGAAAGGAAGAAATCATGGACTTCCTGAAAACTGAGCGAAATTATAGACTTGGAATGAAAGAATAAAAGAAGCTAGGACTCGATGCGATCGTCGCTGAAGTCGTCGTCGTCATCGCAGGCAACGGAATATAATGAGCGTTTCGAAGAAATCTCAGAAGGAGGAAAAGTAAAGTCGCGTTCCGGGCATTCGGGGTCGCATCCTTCTCTTGTGCCCTGGTCCCGTGTAAAAATCGAAGAGCGAGCACCATGACTGAGTTTTGGCTGCGCGAGGAAATTCAATAAACTCGGAGCGGCGAACGGCTATCGATGATGCCGTTTCTCGGGCTATTTCTGTGCTATCCGAGCGCTGAGGAATCCCGAAAGACAGGGAAAAGCACAATCGTTGAAAGCTTAGCAAATCGAGGAGTTTGTCATTACTCCATCCCTTCTCACGGGCGATCGGTAATTCGAAGTTTTCGCTCCCACGGAGACCCACAAACAAAAGTAAGACCCGCCAACGATGAAGTAAGAGAATATCCGCGCCCCGAAAAATCTTGCTGTCGCTCCCCTAGAAAATCCCTAGAGCGTCAATCGACACAAAATCGCGCGAGTTCAGGCCAACAGGGGTCGAGAACCGAGAAAGTGAACCACACAGATTGCGTAACGGGTGATCTGATCTGACCCAATCATCTTTCTGTGTCAAATTTCGTCTTTCTGCTTCGCCCGTTTACTCATACCCTCAGTCAGTCAGCTCCGACGCAACGGGATCTCTTACTTTCGTTTGACCTTTGATATCGATTCGGCTCCGTTCAAGTCCGTTCACTGCGGATCGAAGCTGCGAAGTTGCCGATTCTCGCGAAATTCCCGATATTTCTTCTCCTCGTGAAGCGTAAACGGGGATTCACGTACCACGTTTGCGTACTCTCCGATATCCTCCCATGAGCTTCCCCTCAGCGTCATATCCCCAAGGAGGAATCTTCTCGGAAGCTTGACTACGGACAAGGACACGACGTCTCAGCGTCCCGGAGTATCACTGTCCTCTTTTGGAGGTTCCTCAGATGCCTAACTCTGCTGCCTAACTTGCTCACCCAGCTGCCTCCGCAAGGGTGTGAGCGACCGATACCGCGAGGGATGTCACGACTACTGAGATTCAGATCTCGGATCCTCCGAATTCACAAAAAGCCCTCACCTTAGTCGGAGTGGTTCTCTGAATGGAGGAGGCGAATCCTGCGAGTCTTCTGTGGAACGTGCGCACTCACTACCGTGCCTGCTGTGGTGGCCGGGACCTCAACGTGGTTTGTGGTAGCCACTGGCAAGCGGCGGCGTTCGCGGGCCGCGGTCCGTGGAGAAAGAAACGTCTACTTGCGAGGGAAGATGTCTTCGCGCAACATGACCCAGAAGACGCTCCAGCAAACGGGAAGGCCTCTGTTCAAAGAATCCGGCGAAATACCAACACCACCAGTACTACTGCGATTGGCTTCTCACTTCCGATAGGGTACGTCCGACCGGCGAGCAGCCATTCGGCTTGCCTGCCCCGCCACCGACTAGGTTCCAACGGGGTTTGCCCGCGGCACGGTCGCTAATTTCGCTACACGATACGACGGGCATTCGCAGCGGATAGCGTTCATTGCGACGCTCATCGAACGCGTCGGTACCAATCGGAGGCATTTAGGGCCTGCCGAACGGCCGCTCAGACATTGGGGTGGAAAATAAAACTCGATGATAAAGGAGGGACTGTCAATTATGGTTTTCTGCATGTGTCCGAGAAATTACAGTTCGTTGATTCCAAGCCGATATCGCTCCAAGCGCTCCGATGAGTTTTACGCAGGGACGTCGCATGTTATCATTTGTGTTTCACGAAGAGCTTAGGCCCTCACTCAGTCACTTTGTAGTCGATTCGTCTTGAGAACCGACGACAAGGGAAATCGGCGGCGAGGCTCCCGAGGTCATTTGATTCGCAGGAAACCCTACGTTTTGAGCTACTAGCAGAAGGTGACGCAATATCGAAAGTGCGAGTGCGAGTGAAGTCTCCGGGAGGCTTTGGCGGACGATGGAGGATGGGAGTGAGCTTGTTTTTCTCGCAGCGAAAATGAATTCAAGGATCAAGCGGGAAATGCCATCTCGGGCTGTGAGGTATCATGAACGACGACTGATGAATAAAGGGAATCTTTCTCCACTGGTTCCGTCAAGTGCTCACCGGATTCTTGCTTTCTGAACGCAAATATTGAACCAACGGGCAAGCGTATCCGAACTGGGCCATTTTCCCCCACGAAGACGACCGAAAACATTCTGTCTATCTGAGAGCTACCCGTGCGCTTGCGATTCCAAACCCCACATCTGTAACCCACGGCTTCATGAGTTCCGAAGCGACGAACAGATTTCTTTCCCATCGGCGGCTAAGCTCATGACTAGAGCCCGTGACTTCATGCAAAATGCATATAATGCATAAAAATGCATAGTCTGGGCTTTTCCTCCTGAAGATGCATATTCTGCGCTTTGGGGCATAATTCTGCATATCCCATATTTTCCCCATCGATTCTCGCGGGTCTCGACGCTGAGAGCGACGTACAGCCATGGTCAACCGAGAATAGATGGGAACGGTGACGAATCGGATACATCTTCCCGGATTTAGACAAGTTGGTCTCCAACGGGAAGAAAATTTTCCTGAAGTCTGCCGTCTATTACGCCGACCACTTCCATTCATTTTCGAAGGTTTTGTAAGCTCTGGACGTCAAAGACGCTGCGAGCATCGGAGCGGCTGCTCAATTGGTGAGGAAGCCCTCTGTAGGGAATTATCGCTCTTATAAAAGCAAACTCCGGAGAGCTCCCGCATGCCATCGAGAAAGTCGAACCGAAGGGACTGTCTTTGGTAGGAAGCGTGGGTATCTTCGAGGCACTTGTTAAAGATCTCAAGAAAACACCCGGTGATGTTGGGGATTTGGTCCCTAGGAAATGCGATGCGGTTTTGATTCGTGATGGCGGCTTCAAAATTCTCAAGGATGTCTCGGACATACTTCAGGGGGGCAGCTCCACGGATAGTCTCATTGGTCGCGACCCCTCGGAGATAGCCTGCTTCAAGTACGCACCGATCACGTCGGTGGATGTTGAAAGGAGCTCCTCTAGTTTGAAGCAACTTCTCAGCGCCCGTCGTCAGAGTTCCACGTTTTAAAATTTGAAGATGCATCTCATTGTCTACTGTAACCCGTAACCTAAATTGTGCCTGTATTAAGCAGGATTGAGTCAATTCCAGAAAGTATCATAAAACCTGAACGAAGCTCCTATTTTTTGTGCATATTTCTCTTTTTCAATGCATATATCGGCCCTTTTTCAGGGCATACTTGCATGCATATTTCCGGTTTTTATAGTGCATGAAGTCACGGGCTCTACTCATGACACTTTTAGAAATTCCTACGAAATCCACCAGGGCCGGATGGGGTGTCAACCGCTTTTTGCGACTACCAGCCCGACATTTGGCATTCGCTAAAGATGTAGCTCCCTCACGGTTCCGCTCACTCGCTTTCCGACGTTTGGAGAAGTCCGCTTCCTCCCCGCGTCATCCCGTTATCTCCAGCTGCCTTATTCGAATTGTGACCAAAAATTCGATTCTAGAGAAGCGAGCATCGATCGTCCACCTATCTCTTGTAAAGAGGGGAGACAGATGGATGATCCCTCCGGCCTCAGACAGGCGCCGGGCGATTGAATGTCACCATCGGCAACTGCAATCGATTGCGCGGCGTTTGATATACAGCCCTTCCAAGTTGGCACGCGTGGCTTCGGGATGATCAAGTCAACCCCAGACCGGCAGATAATGAAGTTGGGCAAGCCGCGGACACGTGAAACCCGCCGCTCGCAATACCTCATCTATCATCACTCATCACCTGTCGATTATTATCCCTTGGTGTGCAAATCGCAGCGATAGTCTTCATTTGTCCAAACCGGTTCGCTCGGACCCTTCACGAAAACTGGAGTCTGAATCCGATCCTGTTGAGACCGTGTTCCGAGCATAGCTCCGAACGCTCGAGAAGAACAACGGTTTCGGAGAGCGGTCCCTATGAAGGAGGCTGATCAGAACTACACAAAATACGCTCTCATGCACCAATCCCACGGGAGCCCTCCGAGACAGACCCCTCAAAAATCGAAGAAATAATCCTCAGGGAGGAATATCCTAACGATTCACTTTCTGAGCGGTACGGAGCTCCGCGATGATTCTATCACATAGATTTCCGCTTTCTCAAATACAGACACATCGTTCAGACTGAAGAAAAAGAACAGCGACAGCAGCCGCCGCTGCAGTAGCCGCAATCGACGACCAGTTCCGAAGCCGATTCGGGCCACGCTTTTATTATGAACAGAAACGATAATCGATGGAATTTCCATGAAGCAGAAAGTGAAAGTTTGTTTAAAATCCATCGGTTCGGCACGACGTTTCAATTCTGATCGCTCGCGGTTGGAGCGCCCCAACGGCGATCAGCTCCATCGGGCAGCGAGGCCCGACGTGGGAAAGCGAGAGTTCGATCTAAGTATTGAAGTTTTATGGCCAGTTCTTGTTCTCAAAAGATGCGCCGAACCAAATAAGAGAAGGAGGAGAAGGGAATCGACTCGCTTTATCTGACCGAAGGAAGTCGATGGGTCGGGGACGTGCGAGAACTCGCAATCGTGGTTTTCCTTCCTCCAGTCTACCGAGTCCCAGAACGGCTATTACGTTATCGACCATATTCTAATCACTGATCACATCGATTACATAGCCCTCATCAAAGGTGGATTGAGAAACGAAAGCAAGCGGTACTAGGTACCGGGGAAAAAGACGATTCCGTCCTCCAGGGAAGCCCATTCTGAATTTGTCCCATTCCCGTGCCCCCTTACTTCTCGCTCAGTCCCTACGAAACACAGTACAAAAATATTCGCCTGATCCTCTACATTAAGATCGGAGTCCTCTAATTATTATCGGCGATCGAAGTCACCAAAGTGGACCGCGCGGAGGCGCCAGTATTTATCCGATAAATCGAATTTCCCCCGGACTATCGCGCGGAGGGCGAGAGTAAACTCATCGACGTTTGATTGGAGTCAACTGTAAAATTGCGGAACCTGCCGAATCCGCGTTCAGCGCGAATGATTGAGAGGTGGTCCGCCTCCCAATCTACGGAATTTCGGAAGGAAGCATAACATCGCCACAATTGGTTGCCGATACGACAATCGGGATGCCCTGATATCCGACATTCTGAAGACGGCGAGTCGGGTTCATAGGTGAGTCCTATAAATCCTATCGGATTATTTTCCTTTCACACACGTCTCGGCTTCCCAAGATAAGGAAGAAAAAACCTGTCGGATGAGGATGCGACATTTCGGGTAGAAGATCCGTCGAGGAATGAAGACAGAAAATCTCACTGGCGGTCGCGAGTCGAGGCACCCTCGCCTGAGTCGGAGTTTGCTGCTCTATCCGAGCGTTGAACCCCAAGTGAACCTCTCCTCTACAGACGTAGGTCGCACACAACCCTTACCTCCAACAACGGGTCTGAAAACTCGCTTAAGGAAGTACGTCATACGTGTTGATGTCGCGGGAAGTCAAGACTTGAACTTCCTCTGTTTCTGCCCGCGACCCTCCAGCGTGTCGAGAGATCATGAAGCTTTAGATGACACAAGATACGGAGACCCTATTGCAGACTTCTAGTATTGATTCCGTGAAGTGTCTCACCCGTATCACCTCGATCCGATTGCGCCGGGCGATCGATTCTGAATAAGCCCGGCGATCTATTGAGGATCCTTTCGTCACTACGACCATTTCTGCATCTCGACTTTCTAGGATAATGTGAGTCAATGTTCTCATTGTGCCCATGCTTCCATCCATGCGCAGAGGAGCAAACTAATCCGATCCAGACCCGGGGTAAGCCGACATGGATTGGCAGTATCCTGCTCTCCTCCGAGAAATACCAGTGCTCTACTGTCGAGTCATGTCATCGGATTCCGAAAAGCGGCGCGGCGTCGCTCGATGGGGGCGAATTAAGTATCTGAGGATTTCCGGCCATGAAGAATTCCGACCAGGTATCCGATTCCGCTCTGACAAGGGCACCCTTATCCGCTCTCCTGGAAAAGTTTGACAGCCGCGATGAGTTTTCTGGAGTCATGAATGAAGCGGACCCATATAGTGGCGAAGCCTTTTACGTTCCACGTGGCTCCGAGAACCGTTGGCTGAAACGTCGTTTCAAACGATAGTTTTACGTCTTCTAACATTCTTTGGTACATTTGCCCATCCTGCGATGTTATCTCTGTGGTCATTATTCCGTCAAAGCTGGTGCTTGCCTCTTTCAAACACCTTCCGAACATCGAATAAGCCATGCGGAACTTCCCGTAGCTCAAGAAAACATTGACTTCGATCGGCTCCGACATCATAGAAAGACATTGCTGAAGATCTGAATCAGGATCACCAATATTTCCGAGAGGGCGGGGAAATGTAGTCAAGAGGACCGAATTTCCCCTCTATTTCGATAGGCCTAGCGGGGAGAAAGGCTCAACGGGTAGGAGCAAACACAAGGTTGCTCCTTGTTCCCAAGACAGAGAAGATCAGCTGGAGATGAAGAAGCAAGATTTTACCGGAGCTGCGGAATTACCCGCACTTCCCTTCCCATCTCAATAAATGAGTATTACGACATCAATTTATCACGTATGTCTCAAAGTTTACGGACACAATCGAAACTCGATGAAAATCTAGTCTGAGATCCCGGAGCAGCGTTGGCTGCGAGCACAAGTCGCGATCGCCTCCACGGAAAAATTCACATATTGATCGAGGAAATTTCTTCCAATCAATTGATCTGGAGCCATTTTTCGGCAGGGAAAAACAGAAATAGAGCCCATGAAAGTAGCTCGCCGTATCGCGTCCCGCATCGGGGAGCGATAGTGGGAATTTCTAGAATTTTCCTCGCTCGGGATGCGCGGGTCGCTGCCCAAGCTTTCCGCCTGTCTTGACAGCCGCGCTCACGTTCGCGAGCAACTCTGTGCACGTTGGACAGTGACTTCGGAACCCTTGAGATTTTTCAATGCGGAGAGGAACACACGATCCGTATGAATCGGCATCAGGTGTTCTCAAGGCACACTAACCTGGTTGGGGACAGCCTAATTAATTGAGTTCGTCTGCACGCGCAGTCGTGTTTCATCGAACCATCCGATCTCAGGATCGAGCGGTTGGACATCTCGTCCGTATACGCTTGTATTCGAACGTGAAAAATGAAGCTCATTCCGTTCGACCGGTGTTTTGGGTCGGCCGTTCACCTCCAACCTAAATCGAGACACCGTACGTTATCCACGCATAGTATTTCAAGGTTGCGGCTTTAATGCATTCGGATGGTCAGCCGATCGCCCAATCATTCAGTCAGTCTGCTGACCGACCGACAAGCCTTTCATTCGCCTGCTAAGCGACGCAGCTCGTTGCGAAGCGTGTGAATCCGTCTTTCAAGAATAGCGCCTGGAAACCGAACACAGAATGAAGATTGATGGCTGGATAATCGGCGAGTCGCGAATGGAAAGCAGTTTGCTGTGGTTGTGAGCGTGAAATGCGTGACGCTCGCACGGGGCTCGAATGTTCCCTCGTTTCACTTCTCGCCGAAAACCTACCGTTCAATGGAGCTCGCCGAAACCATTCGTCAGACTGCTGTACATGAATACATCAATTCCTGTCCGGCAGTAAAAGAGCCTCGAATGATGATCTTCGAGAGCAATATGGAGAATCGGGGGATCGGGGTAGAACCTTTCCAGCGACCGAGGACGCTGAAAATCTACTCGACAGGCTCATGTACCACTTCGGAATTCGGCGAGTGCTCCAGTTAGTGGACTCGCGGATATGCATTCTTGAATATCCATCTTAATCCGAACTTCGACCTCGCTCGGCGGCAAGGGGATCAAGATTAAAATTTCTCCTTGGAGTATCGGAAGGCGTCTCGAGAGATCTTCAAGGTCAAGAGACCGGAGAGACACTCGCCAATAGTTTACGTCAGCGTTTCCTTTGAACCCCGATCGATGATTTGAATCATCCGACCTTGCGACGCAGAGTTTCTGTGAATGGCTGCATAGACATGGTCGCGTAAACTCTTCGAAATCCATTGATGTTCTTTGAAAACAGGGGATTTGTTTGGAAGATATTGGATTGTTTCCATGGAAACTCGCAGTTTTGTATGCCCGGCAAAAAGGAGGAGGGAAACCGGGGCCCGCTCGAGTGAGAGTACAGGTGGGCTCAAACGACTCGACACGAGGCTCGCAACTCAGAGCAACTCGTGAGTGGGCATGTGAGTAAATCTTCTGCCTCGCCGGAACAATTTGAGGACGACTTCCCCACAAGTAAGCTTGTCGATTCGATCGACCGGATTAACCCCCTTCGTTGAATCTGACTCACGATAGGGAAGTAGGTAGATTTTCTCCTTTCCCGGCCCTTGGAGCCGGGAACCCTGAATCCTCCCGGAGGCTCGCTGGGTTATAGTCACCGTGGGAACATTGTGCTAAGTATTGATAATTGCCGAATAGGGAGGTATCATGGAGGATGGTTGAGAGATTTCAGTAGGGGCTGTTAGATGCTCTACTTACCTGCAACTATTCCGAAGCATCGTAGTCATAGTTCCGTGTCTTGTTACCTCCCACGACGAGTGGAGCTAGAGAATACTTCCGCTCGGCAATCTACGGCGCGGAGTTAGAGCGAGAATGTATCTCCAGATCGGCGCTGAAACTTCTGACGATTTAGCTCTCGCACCATAGGGAGCTTCGAATCAGACGGACTCAATAAGATTGATCGATCGAAGTCTAGAATCCTCGCAGAACAGATCTGCTTTCATTCTTGCAAGACCCCGCCGAAGGTTCTTTCGTAGAACTTCCTCTGCTCCAGCTCCTCACGGCATTTTCATACTCGAGTTCTCGGCTGAGAGTTTGGAGCGTCTCCATGCAGCTGGCTCATCGAGCTGACCGTGAAAAGATTCGCCGTTCTCCAGATTGATCCATTACGAAGATTTCCGACGCTTTTGGGTTTTGAAGGATCTTACGTCATGAGATCCGTCAAGTCCCTAATGGACTCCACTCGTTGAGGTAGAGAGCTTCAGCAAGTCAATGTCGTCTGGATCTGATCTGCTTGGGATACTCAACTAACTGTTGTAATGGTCCGTTCGAGGCCATAAAATCCAGACGTAGGCCGTGAAAATCAGAATCGAGCATGACATCTAGCGGGGATCCTACGAGACTTATGTGACCCATGCACGATCCTGCCGCGGCTCTATTCGACGTCTCTGTGGTTGTCCTTGAAAACCAATCGATATGTTGGTGGCGGCGATGACGACAACACGGAGACTTCTAGTCGTCTTCTTGACGTGCAACCGTTTCGTCAAGACGATTTGTGCATCGACTGAAATCCCACTTCTGCGAGTTCTCCCCGACACGAACGGGAGCTTTCTGACGGCAGAAGACCCCGTTCCGGTGCTCCTTCGAATCCGTGCGTATTGACAATCGACCGCCTCGCGCAGGCAGTCGGTAAACACTGCCGAATGTATTCCGACTGAAGGAATTAAGATTATTCTCTGCGAGCTCGAGCGATGGGAATGAGTTCCACACCTCTGAGTGGACTATTCCCGAAAGAGACGGTAAAAACATGATCTATCTTTGCGGCGAACGTTCATCGAGACTAAGGTTGCGCTGTCCGATCGATAAAAGACTCTGACGTGAGAGCTTCAAGGTTATTCCTCGGAATTTTCGAGTCTCCGTCAGGAGCCTGGCACGAATCGCTCAATCTACTCGGACAGGTAATGCATAAACAAGAAAATGGGGTCAAGGCTCAACAGCTCGTACCGGTCGGACCGGAGAAACACGCACTGGAAATCAATGCGAGTTTCGAATCCGCCCTCGACAAGTTGTAAGCGTCGAACGCATGTTTGAGCGGTAATGTGATGTATGATATCGATGACAGGGTCCAGGAGTCAGGATCCATACCGCCGAGTTCATCGCCCCGGGTCGGCAAGATCCCGCCTCAGACCTCGGAAATCGAGATCACGCTCGTGAATAACGTGATTTAGGCTCCCGAGAATCCCTGCGACGATATCCAGGAGGATCTCGGGCTATTTAGGGGAAGGTTCTACGAGAAGAGGTGCTCTCGAGACGAAACTTGACCGTCCTCTGTTTGCCACCTCTGTTTTGTTTTTGAGGATACCTCGGGACTTGATCGACCAGAGGTCCCACACACGCGATGCTCTGGATTGCTCCGGGAACTCTCCTTTGAGCGACGTTCTGCATCCAATTTGATGGAGCCGAAGAGCGAAGACAGGTCCTCGGCGTCTCCATGACTGCCATTGAGGTAGCAGGGGCTCGTGCCAGATTCATCGATGCATTCCGGTGTATCGACAGATCGCGGGCTAATTGTGAGCTCACGAGATGCTCGGAGATACCTGTCGGGGAATATCATCGGTTGTCTCTCGAATCTCAAGAGGCGATCCACATCTTACTCTCGTTGAATCTGACCCTTGACGGGGTTCGGAACGGATTCGTTTGCTCTTAGTCTTTACACTCCCCTCCTGAAGGATGTCTCGACCCTTTCGGGATATTCGAGAGAAGTTCTCCTATTATGTACATCACACACAATCAATCCAATATCGAGCGACATAAGATTTCATAATTTGAGAAATCTTCGCACCCTAATCTCTTCATAACTCGTGTTTCCCGATATCTTCCTCCAGGAGGATCCCGATGGAGAGCGTGCACGTCGTTGTGCGATGTCGTCCCATGAACACCCGGGAGAAGACATTGAAATGCCAGGTAAGACGACGATGAAATTCGCGCAAAGATTCACTCTTGATCGGAAACTCTTTCGGTCCTGCCGCGGCCGGCCGGAGTCGGTTACGCAGGACATCTAAAATGTCCGCTCTGGATTATCCGGACACTCCGCGACGAGATCCGTCTGCGGTATTCGCTCAAAAGAATGCCTGGAGAGAATATCTCGTTGCCAACGCGGTGACAAATTGAGCTTCTAATGATCATCTCGTTCGGAGGAGCACGAAGTTTGCGTCGCTCAACTTTGTCTCCTTGGGAGGCGATCAATTATTCCGAGAGTCAAATCAATTCGAGACGAGCATAATGTGTATTGCGGCGGTGCTAAATCAAGATACGTAAGTATGTCGAGGCCATCTAGAGAGACTTGTTGGATGTTCCTTGACCCGTTTTGTCGGCGCAGCCGGTTTGCGACATGCTCGCCGTCGGCTGCCTTCCGAGCACGCCAACCCTCACCAATACGCGCTATCGATGCGGCTCGACGCGGCGCCGCGCCAGTTCCGCGTTGGCACCCTCGGTGCTGTAATGAAAGTCTCGAATACCGCGGGTAGATGGCCTTGTGAAACGGGGACAAAACGGCGGTCGAAATCTGTCGAAGCGCCCAACCGAATATGGAGGAGGAGATTCGTGAGGGAGTTCAATTTCGTGTTCGACAGGGTACTTTCGGATGGTCAATGGGAAGAGGTGGGGATTCTTTTTCCGGGATCCGAGCAAAGCGGACTAGGGTGTTTCCGAACACAAGAGATAATTTTCCTTCAATTTTCCAGTCCATCGTGAAAATGGATAGCGCAAACGCGCAGTGTACATTGACGAACCCCGCAGAGCCCGATTCCCCGGCAAAATGCTTCAGTTTCGACGGCGCGTATGGAGATAACTCGACGACGGAACAAATATACAACGACATCGTGTTCCCAATCGTTGAGGTAATCCGAGTGCCGAGCGCTTCCGGCGACCGGAAAAGTTCCGGGACCGATGTTCGAGACTAAAACATTCCATAGATCGCTGAATCGCATGAGCTATGCTTCACAAGCGGGGCAACTGGACGGATTGAAATTTATTTAGGCAGTACGTCAATCGAAGTACATATCGATGTTTTCAGAGTGTCACCGAGGGATACAATGGAACGGTTTTCGCTTATGGTCAAACGGGATGTGGCAAATCCTTCTCAATGCAAGGCGTAGCGAGCCCAGCAACTCAGAGAGGAGTTATTCCTCGGTCATTCGAACATATATTCGAAGCGATAGCAGCCGCCTCAAACACAAAATATCTGGTCAATGCTTCGTACCTCGAGATCTATAATGAGGAAATCAGAGATCTGCTATCGAATGACCCGAAGAAGAAATGCGACATGAAGGAACGTCCAGACACCGGCGTATACATTCCGGGTGAGTGTCGGATCTGTTCACCTCGAGACAAACCGGTCGATGATCGATCAGGAAAAATCGAGGAGATTGATCTGATGGAGTTTAATGATTTCCCGCTCCTTGACCAGGCCTCTCCCTGCATACCGTGAACAGCGTATCCGAGTGCGAAACCGTCATGGAGCAGGGCTGGAAAAACCGCTCCGTAGGAGCTACACTGATGAACGCGGACTCCTCCCGGAGCCACTCGATTTTCACGATTCACGTTGAACAAATGGAGACATCTGGCGGGAAACACATCAAGAAGGGGAAACTCAATCTGGTTGATCTAGCCGGAAGCGAACGGCAGTGTAAAACCGGAGCCACGGGCGACCGGCTCAAAGAAGCGACGAAGATCAATCTGAGTCTGAGTGCCTTGGGCAATGTCATCTCGGCTCTTGTCGATGGAAAGTCGAAACATATTCCATACAGAGACTCAAAGCTCACGAGACTTCTCCAGGATTCCTTGGGGGGAAACACGAAGACGTTGATGGTCGCATGCTTGTCCCCTGCTGATAACAATTACGACGAGACGCTCAGCACACTCAGGTGAAAGTCTTTTCCTCGATCCGACCACGAGTATCTGGAGGAGGGGGTCAATGGAAATTTACTTTCCGAACGGAACGAAGACCACTGGACTCACCAAAAAATTTATTCCTCCAATAGATACGCGAACCGTGCCAAAAACATCAAGAACAAACCGAAAGTAAACGAAGACCCGAAAGACGCTTTGCTCCGAGAGTATAAAGAGGAACTCGAGCGGCTCAAGAAATTGCTCGTGGATCAGGTCGCGTCGAAACCACCTTCGCGACCTCCGTCGGAATCAAAGGAGAATCTTCCGAATAACGCGAAAGGTAGGACGAAGCCCCGGAAGGAACGACTTACCCATAAGGATGAGTGAAGAAAGAAAATCATACGGGCTCGACGAGCGTCATTCATTATGTAACGTGGCAAATGATTGAGTGCTTGATCTCCCTCTAGACGAGAAGGTAACAACTCAAATCGAAGTCCTCAAGCAACAGTGCGAGCAGGAGAAGTTGGCCAAGAACAAGCTCCTCGAAGATATGAATCACCTCAAAGAATTCTATGAGCGTAAGCTACAAGAAAAAGACGATACCGGCAATGTCAGGGACAGCCCTGAAATCAAGCATGTGATCCAGGATGCGGCTGGCGTTGAGAAGATCGAAGAGTGAGTACATCTTCACTCCGAGCTGATCGCTACACACATACATACGAATCCAGCTTCCTCGATTACGGTCACGTCGTCCTGAGAAGCATTTTAAAAGGCTCAACAGTTTTTTCGATTGTCTCATTTCCAGCGAGCCCGGTCTGATGGAACAAATGCAAAGTACCGCGCTCCAAAGGTTGCTGTATCTCTTCCATCCCTTCCTAGGAGGGCTAATGAATACCCGTCTAGTGAATATGACATTTTCAGGATATTCTAGGAGCTTGAGTAGATACGAGATGGTCACTCGCGGAAGTATCGGGCATTGGAAGGAAAAATTTTCGCTCACTCGATTTCTTTTTCGCTTTAGACTCCAGGAACTCCAGAGTAAGATTGTCGGTGGCGAGAAAGCTCACGACGTCGAACTCAAGAAGCAGCGAGAGAAACGGAAGAATTACGCCGAGAAGAGAATCCGCGCAATGGCCGAAGTCTTGGCCCGAATCGACGGTACCGAGGACAATAATTTGCCCGATTACGAGGACATGAACGCTCAGCTCGAAACGAAGACAGCTTCGCTGAAGAAGGCGAAGAAGAAGGTACAGAGTCTGGAAGCCGAAATTCGGGACCTGCAGAGCGAGTTCGAGAGAGAACGTACCGACTACTTGGACACCATCCGTCGGCAAGAGAAACAGATGAAGCTGCAGATGAGAATCTTAGAGAAAGTGCAAAACTGCATCCGGAGAGATTGCAACTACACGAACTTGAAGCAGATCAAAGCACAAGCCGTATGGGACGAAGACATCCAGAATTGGAGAATTCCCGAAGTAATACTGGAAGACACCAAACTCCCTCTCGCAGATGTCCAAAGTGAGTATCCTGCCTCCGCATGTTTCTTTATTCCGTGACCGGATACGGTCGCTCTCAGTACCAGAGCTGCTGAGAAATTAGCCTTGCTTACCCGACTTTTCCAGACAACAAACAGAGCAATGGAGGCAGCCCGACGGGAAAAACCAATGGGACTCTGATGAACGGCTGGTTCGATGGGTTGACCAACGGTGTCGCGAACAAGAAAGATGATTTGAACAATAACGACAACGAGAGAGTGAACCGAAACAATTTGTTCAACAAAGAAGCCACCAACAAAGGTCTCGAAGCTCTCACCACTACCGGACAGGGTCTCTTAGGTGCAGCCGTCGTGGCTACCCGCAGTCGATCTTTGCCGAGCAAGAAACATGGTCAGTAACCTCACTTACCCTCAGCTTGATAAATCTGTACCTAATACGGATCGAGGTTATTCGACTAGAAAGTGATACTCCGGACCTTGAAGGATTTGAATCGTCGTTTTCCTCGACAGCATCAGGCACCATCAGTCCCGAGGGCGGTTTCTTCATAAGGAAACCAGCAAGACTCGAATCACTGGGAGTTAATGGAGAGGAACCCCCGGAGCCGCCTGCGATGCCCCGCGGAAGACGTCGATCCCGAACCTATGAGGATCTACTCGACGCCTGGCCTGCGGTTTGAGATGACACGGGCAGTAGTTGCATTTCAACACAGCACACAAAATCACATGTTCTCGACGACTCGGCTCCCACGACATCGTAAACACGATTGTCTGCCGACACGTTTTCCCTAGGGAAGATTTATTGTGAGCATCGAAGTCAGGAATAAAAAAATTGTTAGAAAAATCGTTGAGGGGGACCTGAAAATTTTATGCAGGTTGTGGATCAAGCCGAGCCTCGAGGATTTCCTCGTTGTGATAATGAGTTTGATAGGATCGTTCGAGTGTCTGAACCCCGAAGAGACCGAATAATCTGCCCGTTCAGGAGAATTACAACTCGCTCAGGTCCCTTGATCCTCTTGCACCTTCCGAAGGCTGCGATGAGGAAAATCCAGCTGCTCAGATTTCAAACTGAAGGCTGACACCTCTGCTGTGACGATCGGCAACTCGAAATTTTTCCTGATTCCTGAAACACAATTCGTACGATATCCCCCCGGAGATTTCTCAGTGAAGCATCTCCTTCCTTAAGGGCTCTAGACTTTGGGACAGCTGGCAGTATAGGTCAGCGTCGATAGTTTTCATTGAAGACTGATTCGGAGACTCTGAGGAGCGCTCATGAGATCTCGATAATGGATGTGTGTACTCGGTGGAACTTAATCCTGAGTGTGCACACAAACTTGGAACCCCTGTAGCACGATGCGGGAACTTCGAGCACCATGCCCTCGAGTACTCATCACAGGTTGGTAGCAGATAAGTCAAACCTTCCGCAGTCGCTCGCTCTGGATGGTCAGACAGTGAAGCGGCGATATCGCCTTAGTTTCGCGAGTCGCCCCTCGGCGGCTCCGAGAGGTGCCTGCTGAGCGCTACAGATATCGAAGGTTTGAGCGGAATCAGAGCAAAACATATCACGGTCTTCCTGAGATCGTCGCTCCGCGAGCTCACGGAGCAGATCAATGAATCCGGGAATGATTGCCAGCACCAAGGAGTCGCACGGTTGGAGCTTCATATTACAGATCCATCAATCGTCTAGAATTCTAGAACTTGGCGACGACCCCTCGGACGGTCAGGTCGTATACGCTAGCGGGTGGGAAGAGCTCCAGGCAAGAATCTCTCTTCTGGAATCGAAGACGATATCCGCTTCAGCTTCGTTCGTGATCAGTGTTAGTCATCTCCGGACTCGTCTCTACCGTTGCTTCGTTGAAACTATACGACTTTTCGTGGAGACTAATTAAGGAGCCATACGCGTGGAGTACACGTCAGCCGAACCTGATTCGAGGTTCGATCCGGAAGCCATTTGTTGGAGGGTCTATTAGGCGGAGCAACAGCAACAACAGTCACGGAGTAGACGTAATGTTCTACGCCGCGACAGGAAGCACGGTACGAGAAAGCTACGTCACCCCCGTTAACAGGAGACAACTGCTGTTCAAAACGAAGCTTTGCTACGCTCCGCTGTTTTCGTCCCTCGTTGTTAATGGCTCGTGGACGAGAATCGTCGACTTGGTCGTGGTCCCCCGGCTTCGCGAGCCACTCTTATACTTCGGTTGAGAGAAGCAGCCACAATTTTATGTTCCAATGTAAATCACGTGTGATTTTATCGTTCCGCGCCTTGTTGATGTCCACGAGCTCTACGGATGAAGTAGTTCGGAGCAAGATGGGTGCTGGTCGTGTCAGAAGTCTCTCCGAAGAGAATCCCTCCGTCATAAAAAAACGGTCATCGAACGACTCCGTGCTCGAATCTAGCCCCATGACCGAATCGTAATCGATTTCACCCTAGCGAATCTTTTTTTTTCCTCCAGTTTCTCGATTCTCTCGAATTTCAGGAGAGTCCATAAGCAGTAACGGGAGAAAGAAGATTCCCGGAAGATTCTTGGACCGCGCCTTTCTGGATGACGGTCCCGGACGTCGGACGATCAACGCTCGGGATCTCTCGGAGCGCAAGCTCGGGAATTTCGCAAAGCACATCCATCAGGATGGTCGCAGTCTCTGGTGACATGCGACCGAGCGTTTCGACAAGCAGCGACGTCTATTGCGCTAGGCTTAGAATGCGCTCGGAGAAGTCTAGATAGAGCAGAAAAGGAGGAGGATTCCGGAGTTGGGGAGACGATGCGGCGAAAAAAAGCCACAAGAAATACGAGCTTGAATTGAAGGACTATCCACGATTTTCGTTTGCAACCGCTACAGTGAGCCGTCCTCGGTCGTCGCCGCAGTTGTGTGTCGGCACCGCTTGGTAATCCCCGACGAGTGGAGGATTTTGAATCGAGGACCGCGTACGGTTGAAGCTACCGCAAACAAACCCTTGAACGAGTAAATCCACCGCCGACCGATGGTCGACCAAGCGGATACGGACGAATGGACACCGCTGTCGGAAGCACAAAAACAAGAGAGAAAAAGATCGGCAAACAGACCTGATCGATTGCGGCTAAGGATTAGAATCTCTTTTTTCCACGACAACGAGAACCCTCATTTGGGAGCCGTGGGAGCCTGCTGTATTAAACAACGACTTCGATCCGCGTCTGCTTTCAAGAATCGGATGAGGGTTCCCGATAGAGGAGTTCCGTCCGCGAACAACAACGTATAAATACGTACTCTCGTTGAAAGATAGCGAGTTCATTTGGTTCTCGGTACTCGAGCTCGAGCAAGGGAGTTCGGGATGATCGGCTCGTCCGCCACTGCAGGGCCTGATGAGACGGATTCGCGGGTTTTCCTGTACACCGCTCAGGAATTTCAAAGACCGGGGATTTCGCACGTCGGTAGCCCGATATTTTCAGGAACACTCCAGCCGACCGATAGAGCGGGGCACGACTCCTCTTGACGTTCCCCGAAGACTTCCGCGTAGCCCTTCGCTTGCGAAAACCTGCTTTTGCTCACGAGCCAACTTAGTGATTGAGTGAGTCACAGCGGTTCGAGGACATCCTTTTCTATTTATCGAGATCCTCCAAAAGGACACACTTGACGACGGAGCTCTCGGCGCGCCACGATGGGATTTGTTTTGGAATCGAGTTATTTCAGCTCCCTTCGCCAATAATTATACTCGACTCGAGTGCCGCGCCCTATCTTGTGGTTTTTAGTTTCCTCGGGAGGGAAACTACTCGGGATGTCGAACCACGAATCGCCGGATGGACGAACGGACGGAGACTCGGATTGATAGATGGAGTCGTAAATAGATAGATCGATGGAATTGTAGATAAGTACACCCCTCGAACGTCCGTAGAGAGGTTGGCCGTGGGGTTGTTCCGGGTATGCTTTCGTCAAGGACCATAGATCTTCGCTCCGTAATTGGCCATCGAACATTGGTCGGAGGGAGGATCAGGTGTCGATGGAACGTGCTTTTCCTTTCCTCTTCCCCTGGCCGAGCGATCTTTCTCTTCCGAATTCGTCGGCCGCTCGCCCCACGGTCGTTGCTCCTCCGAGGGAGACGGGCAAGGTTTGGGTGTCTTTGATAACTCGAAACGTTCATCAGCGAAGATAAGGGCGTCGCGGCGGAGGAACGAAGAGGCAATAGGAACACACGGATCTTTCCTCTTCGCACTCTTTTTTCCCTCGCGGACTCATTACGTAACGTTGCTTTACGTCCCGGCGTCCCGTCCCACCGTCTCGTCTTCCCAGACAGCTTCTCTGCAGGGCGAGGAAGAAAACTCGGGCGAGCGAGGAAGAGATTGAGCGGGAAAGAAGGAGACCTTACGTTTGTTACGTACTCTGCAAAGGAAATTGCAACGTCGACGACAAAAGACAAAGCTTAAGCGAGAATGCCTGCTTTCTATCGGATGGACGGGCGAGCAAGCCGTCAGCCCGGATTACTCTTCCCAAGCGCAACTCAGAGCATTTCCACGACTTCTCGCTTCCACCTCTGCCTTAGATAGACGCGTGCGCCCTGGTCCAAATTAGTCGCCCCGACGTCTCCAGTTGGAGATGGGGGCCCGGCAAGGAGTGAAGCTCGAGGAGATGGCACGATGAAAGATATCTCCATATGATATCGAGAACGTGGAGCTTGGTGCCCGAGCGACGAGAATTGTTGAATTCTATCCAGGAAAATCCCTTAGAACGAGCCCGGGGAAATTCTCTGAGTACCTGCAAGGCACCAGAGCTCTGCAATCATCATAGCTTTCGAAAAATTACTATGATCGACCCATGAAGCGAACTATTCGAAAAATGATAGCATCAAACATGGAATGGGAAGTTCGAGGTGGGCACGTCGATGAGTCGTTGCTAATGGGAGCCTGGCAGATGTAATACGCGTGAACCCTTCACTCGACGCTATCCGATTGTGAACGTGCTTGTGAGCGTTGACTGTCACTGCTGGAGGAAAATAGGACTTATTTTATGAGTCTCGAGGCACGGAACAGAAATTAGTGCAATGCGGGACCCGATGGCCTTCGTGATGAACGGACATACGGTCGGACAAACAGATGCACGAGCGATACGACGGCCCTACTGACCACGGCGAGCTCCTCGTGGAGCCGCCACTGTTGTTGTTGACGGTGTCGGTGGTACGCCCTTAGCCACGGGTAGGAATTTCAAAGGGTTGAACGACAAGCGGGTACTCTGAGCAATTATATGGGAACGGTGCCCCTTTTCGCTGACATGCACCAGGCTTGCCTCGACCAGCTCAAGAGAGCCAGCCCGACTCCGCTGACGCCCATGAGTCACCAACACCCGACACCAGACAAAGAGTGTTAGAATTTATCGCGCCTGCTGGCGAGATAATTCTGAACAATTAGCGGAATCTCTCGCTGTATCGTTTTTCATTTTATTCTCCGTATCTCGCTCTGGTTAATTGTTTTCCGATGCTAGGCTTCCACGGAAAGCTGAAAATTAAGTTGTACCGAAGAAGACTACCTCGAGAAGAGAATGCAGTGAGGATGAGCAGAGCAACCAAGGCCATTGCTCGGTTGCGGCCACGTAGAAGGAACTCTGATCCGCGAGACACAACTTGGGAAAATTCCCCACTATCTTCTCGCGACCGTAGCGGGTCCTCTCACTAATTGATGTTCCGAATTCGATGAGGCAAATTTAGGGGAAGGTCTGGCGACTACATGGCTGTTCGAATTTTCGGCCGAAGCGCATTCCTGCCTTTATTCCTCTTGTACATTTGGGTCATTCTGCGATGCCTCCGTCACTTCCTTTCGTGATGAGCTGGCTAGAAGATTTCTTGCAGTAAGTGCTCTCGAGGCATGCACAGGAAATGCCTACCGATTACGGCGCTACTGACCAGAAGAGGCCTAGATGACTCCCCGCATTACGTCTCGGCGCCTAACAGGTAGGCAGACTTCATCCGGCGCCGTCCGACGTCACACCTGCGCGCGACTGGCACGACTGGAGTAACGGACGCTTCCTTCAGGTGGACCGTCGTCGTCTGAACAATGACAGGAAAAGCCCATCACAGAAACATACACCGAGCTCACCGAGACGAGGAATCGGCTTCGGCTGGGTCAAGCTCTCGTGGACGGTCTGTCTAATTAAAGGGAGTCAGGTGTCGTCAGGCCCAATCCACTCGGTATAGAGAACTCTTTACGGAATCACGTTCTTCGACTCAGCTCCGTTTTACCTCAAGAGTACCCGTAACGACATCCGAGACTCCCTTGGACAAGTGGAATAGGGTGGGGTTGGGGGGCGCTGTATTGGAGTCGTTGGCAAAAGTCGAGCCCGTGCAAGAATGTGTGATGGAAACGGATGATCCCCCTTGATATTCATATTCCCTCGTGCGATCCTCTACTTGATCTGTACGTTCCATCGAAGTTCGATCCGGCGGCTTGTTGCCCGTCAGGGGAGGCGCCTCCTTCTTGTCGAGAAGTCACGGAGATTGACCTTCATTCTCGCTTGAGCATTATGGGCCGCGGACGGAGGAAATTGAAATCGAGGCATAAACAATTCGATATTCTTCTTCGTATTGGATTACACCGTCTCGAGGTCGATTCCTCTACATGAAGCCTCCAATGGGTCTAAGCCCGATAATTGCCTGCTGGTAGCCGAACATTGATGGACGGGAAGATTGAGTGGGCTGAAGGTAGCGCTAAGATGTGAGCGAGCGTAACGAAAGCTCGAGCGGAGGAAGAATAGGTTGTCGAGACTTCGGCTCCGGACGAGGACATCCGAAGAAGCCCTCAGATGAAGCAATCAATCCCGAAATTCCGAAGGGAGGGATCCGAAGCCTCCAGCTCAAAATTTATCATCATCGCGCGCGTCTTCCACTGATGGAGTTGGTTGACTTGAGGACGCTGCGGCCATATTCGGCATATTCCTGCTTCCATTACGCCGAGACGTCCCCACCTGACGTACGCGCTGATCGACGACGACGACGATCGATTTGAGTGGCATTTAATTACATATTAAGCTAACAGTTCGAACCGTCCAGGAACAGTTTGTAGAGAGGTCTCCCGGGCGTCCCACGGCTCGTCAGAACGACATCATCAGAAACAATGACAGGAACAACATACCGGGTAAATAAATGCTCTCCGGTCGAGTCGAATCTTCGTTGATCGCGATGTTCGTCAGCCTTGCGTACACGGCCAGCATTATTTTTCGCCTCCCCTCACGATTTTCATTTTAGCTCTGACGATGCCTACTCGAGTTTGTCATCGGTTTGTCGAGGACAGAACAGAGATTCATTCAGATTAATGACTTTCTAACAGTGTCAAAAAAGGATGTTGGTCGCTCCATTTGCTTCGTCAAGCGATGTGTCCGACGAGTTCCACGCCGGCACTTTTCCGGTGAGCCGGAGGGTCTTCTCCACCGTTATCAGCACGATGTTCCCCTCACAATCAATACAGGCTAGATTCAGTATTCCCGGAGTTGCGGCAACAGCCTTAAGGGTGCTTACCGCTCATGGTCACATCGTCGAAGATTCTCAGAATTTTTGCCTCAATGACTACAATGGCGACCCTGTCGGCAACAGGGACGGCGGCGCGACGATGGACACGACAGATCGTAGGACAGCCTCGACTACAGTAATGAGGCTCAAGAAGATGATGATGATTAGGATCAGGATGATGTTGGTGAGCGGGCGCATTGAGGAGACACCATGGGACAATTATGAGGCCTCAGGTCCCCAGCAAATCGTCAATTATATCGACTACCCCAACGATGCCCAACCCTAAAGATGTTCGCCGCAGATAGGTGCCCACTATTAGTTTGTGTCTTTGGCAACGGACCGCTGCGATTAAGTCCCAGTGGAGGTGTTTTTTTCTTTTTGACCTGCGTTCGCGGCGCGGCTCAGCTCCATACGCAGACTCTCCGTCCCCCTTTGCCAAGAGTTGTACAAGAGCGAAAATGGTAATTTACGATGTAATGACGCCCTACTCTCTATCGCACTTCATGTTTTTTTCGGGCACTTACGCCGAAATATTATTCGCGGCATCATCATCGTCGGAATCGAATAATTCGGTTACAGCAGAAGAACAGCGGTGCGCACCATTGAAGATTCTGTTGTATCTCTCTGCGTTTTTTCTGGTGCTATTTATCCCGATGCTTACCGTCGATCATCCGATCGGCAAAAGCCTGACACAGCGCGAGAAATCGGAAGCGACCTCAAATAATCAAAACTTCTTCCGCATCGGATGTACACTCCGAGAAAGACACTCGAGAATTCCTCATGCATTTGCACGCCTTGCCCCGCTCGTCATATCGATCTCCCATCTCGTTTTCCGGATTCCATCGGTCCGAGCATCCCGGTCCGCTCTCGCGGGGGAACTCACTAAGCCCCGCTTTTTGAATATGCAAAGTTTCCAATTGGACAGCACGACACCTCATTTTTCAAGTTGGCAACAAAGTACCACTAGTGATTACGAGCATGGCTTGCAATTAATATATTCACATGCAAACTGCTACACACGAGCTCAAGCTCATTCGCTCAGCCGCTGTGAAAGTCCAACTATGCGCTTGCAGCACGAGCCTGATGAGTCAAAGCCGCTTATTAGGACGAAACCTCTTTGTTCTTCGTAGCTCGTGAATATGATCGTCAAACACCACCATAGATGAGTGGCATCGAGACCGGGGGTCGGAGTGGAAACACGAGACAGGGACCACCATGGAGGAATCAAAATTTCGAGAAGGGGTAACGACTGGACCAAGCAGGAGCTGGAACTCCTAATTAGCCCAAGAACTCGAACGCGAGCAGCTCGAAAAAAAATAAATATCACAATCAACCGCTGAGACGAGCAATCGCTTGGGCAATTATCTCGATCGGGCCATCCGGCCCTGGAGTACGATGTCGCGAAGTGCAATCGCTCCACTCGGAGCTGACTCCCTGTCGTCGTTCTCACCCCTTTCTTTCGGCTCGCGAACCCGCCACGGAGAGAAATAACCCGGGCGGTCCGCTATCACGCTCTTCGTCATCGGTACTCTGCGCGAGGCTTGTTTCTGCACGACTTCTGTTTTATCAGATAATTAATGAAGAGTTTCCGGAGCAGAACTGCGCGTCAGTCTCATTCCCCTCTGTCGAGCGCCCGGCTCCGGGCTTTCGGGTGCTTACCTCTTCTAGTCGATCCGACTTCCTGCTACACTTCCATATATGATATCTTAATTGAAGTATCCGTATGAACAAAATCACTCTCTTCCCTCTTGATAGGCTCTCCTACTATGTGGATACGGCTATTGAGTTGCCGTTTCCCAAGTTGCCGGGAGATCGAAAGACTAACGGTACGCTCTCAATAAGCCAAGATCAATATCCAGTGAATTAGAGAAGCTACCTCGGGAAGGCTCGACGCGAAGCGTACCGCAGATTCCCTCTCCGAGCTTGAAGATTGCGATCCCTCAAGCACCAATTCTCTGAAGTCTCGATTAGGCTGCTTAGTTGCGACATCAATTCTTCCTCACTCGATTCATCCATTGGATCTAGATCCGGCGGCTCAGATGCCTACAAGGTCTTCGCAGAACATTCGAACAAAGGAGCAGCAGCAGCGCTGGTTGTGGTGGTGGGCTTTGGGCACCCGCATCCTCCTTGGTCGACTCCTTCATCGGGAGTTTGCCCCCAGGAGTCAGAATAGTGGATCCGGACAAGTCCGTATACTGGCTGTCTAGTTGGTGAAGCCGATGGAAGCTCGGCTAGGAATGCTTAATGCGCCCACAGGGCTGTGGACTTATCGAGCTGGGGTTATCGCCAGAGAGAGATCTCGCCGAAGATAGCAATCGAGATGTCAGCGAACGTATGAGTTTTGCACGCGTTGCACCGAGCCGTGAGATCCGGTGGGGCGAGGAGAGTTATTGTCTGCGGGCCACGTCAGGTCACGTCAGACCGTTCATTATTAGACGCTGGATCCACCCACGGACTATGCCTTGACAGATGCGCGGACTTGATGGGGCTTTTTTCCACCACCAGACATATCGAGATTCGATGAAAAAGGACCCGTGACTGCTTTCCCTATGAAATGAGAACCAGACGCGATTTCCGTTGAGGAAGGCTCGTAGGATCGCGGGGCAGCGGGGTGGTCCCGGTCGAGCGGGAGGCTGAGTTAGGGCAGCTGCCGGCCAAAGATCGAAGGGCGTCAGTGACTCTCCGAAGGGTGATTAATTCGATGTTTTCTCAATAGATGGCGTGTCTTACTGCCCACCGGGGACGAGGAAGAAGCTGTGCTTGCCGAAGTCGATGACTCTCTTCAGGCTTCAATGAGCAAGCAGAGTCTATTCGAGCCGTTTTCTCGTTGAGCATGCCTCCCTGAGGGATCGCCGAACTATGCAGGCAGAGAACAGCCTTTCGGTTGCCCGGAACGGCGATTTCCCGGGGCCCTGGTTTTGCCCGCCCCAGCCTTTGTTTGCCTACCACGCTCTCTTCAAACTCCTATAATAGAGGAGGTAGCGACTAAACAACAGAAGAAACAAATTACGAGAAGAGGCCGGTCTGAACTTTTCAGGGATGAACGTGTTCGCAAGTGGGAATTCTCTCAACCAACACGACTAATCACCCTTGGAATCCAATCTGAGAGATTCGAGTCCGGGGACCAGCTGAAGTTCCTTCCTCTTCCTCCCTGGTCGGACGATCTTTGGAAGACGAGAAGTTCCGGCTGGATCTATGGAATTTCCTGTAAATATGTATGTATGGAGATGAATCGGGATAGAATCACGGTGTTCGTAGACGATTTATTCAGCAAAGTGCAACTCCCGAATCGAATTCGCAGAAGCGGATGAAGAAACTCATTTTCCACTCGGAATTAGGTAATTTATTCTTTCCCGACGAGGCAATTCGACTCGCGGATCGATCGTCGGATACGAAATCTTCGGTAAGCGATGGGTGTACCTCACAGGAAAAATCCGAATCGGGTGTGAAACACCGGGCCGGAATTCGATTTGAGCCCATTTATCAGCCAGTTGGAGGCTGCATTCCAACTTTTCAACTTTGCAGAGCGAGGTCTCTCCTCTTTCGAGCCCAGCGAGCGAATTTCATCATGGGAGTGCCCGGAAGGAGCGTCGGACCAGCTACCTGATTGGAGCTTCCGATCAAAATCACTTCGGGAAATTCAAATCGAGGACACGATGATCGCGACTTTAGGGGACGTTCGACGAGCCCTCACTCCCTCCTCTCCGATGGAAGCCTCCGGATAAGAACTCTCGCCCGCCCAAGAGCCCGCAGAACTGCAGACTGCGAATTGCGCATTCCACCGTCTCCCATCTTCGGGATTTCCGCATTCAGGATTTCCCCTATGGCCCCGAACGTTTGCCCTGGGTTCATTTTCCTTTCCCCGGTTGGCTTTCGGTTTGATAGAGTTTTTAGGGAGAGGCAATGGTGGCAATGTGACCACCATGGACGGAGGTAAGCCGAGCTATCCAGGGATTAGTAAATCCTCCTTCTCCTGGTGGATCTTTTCTCAGGACCGCCAAGTTTGGCGCGGTCGCCGCCGCCCGAGCTACCGCTCAAGATGACAAGTGGTCTCTGAACGTGCCTCCTTTTGATTCTTCTCCGTCTCCAGGGTCCAGAGCAGCGGGAACGTGTCTGACGTGCACGACTCGACCTGGTGTGTCCAACCGACCGACAGCAGCCCGTCCCCTCGTCGTCCGCCACGCCGTCTCCCTGTCTCGCGGGGGATAGGCTTCCTCAAGGAAATGAGACACATGATATGTCGTCCGCTTGCCGACGCATTTGTTCTTGGCTGGGCTCACGCAAAAAAGTGGATTGCCAAATCTGGGGCTTCTAATAAAGTCAGCGGCTCCTTCCGAAAACACCCGGGTCCGTGTGTAAACCAGGCACGCTCCGCACAATTCTCTCAGCGTCCACACAAGAACACTGTTTCGCACAGAATTGTAGCCATTGAGGTTTCTGAGGACTGGGCCTATTCGGCGGGCATATATTCAATTATTGGAATCGATCATTCGACGTACGAATATATTGTCCCTCAGAAAACGACCCTGCTCATCGTCAGGAGAGCAGCGCGGTCCCCTGAAAAGTTATAATCACAACGAAATTCAAATCTGTCTCCAACATCGTCCCCGAATCGCTTCCCGAGAAATCGCATATCGTAAGCGCGCGGATAAGTGAGTAAATGCGTCCGCCAGCCACGAGCGGACTAGCCATGGGATTGCCGGCTTCTGGTACGAGCTCACTGAGTGAGTCTGATTACTCAGGAAATGCTTCCCGGCAGATGTTACCGGTTCAGGGAAAAGGAAGGGACGGGATCGCTCGCGAGGCTCACTCCCTCCGCTCCGGGCCGGGAAGCGAGCTCATCGACCGATTCAGGGAAGATCATTTTAAATATTTTACGCTACGACCAACGGTCTTCGTCCAGCCCGTCGAACGGTCGATCGGGAAGCGATCCGCCAGCAGTCATCCGGCAGAACACCCGATCGCTTCGCGAGACTGCAGAGAGAGCTTACATGAGTTACGGACATTGGAGCGAGAGAGCGAAACTAGGAATTCGTTCCACTAATCACTCCATTCCTATCTCACGAATAACGATTAACCGGTTCGTTCGGTCAAGCGATAACTGTGACCAGCAGTTTCGAATGGCTCAGTGGATACGTCAGATTCTCGCTCGGCCAGCCCGAGCTCGCGACCGGAACGAGATGGAGAGCGAATGGAAGCTCACGGGACTCGCTGTCAGTGGAAGAAATAGCGGATCTCTATATAGAGATCCGCGGAAGGAATTTTCCCGGAGAGGGTATCCTCGTGAACTATCATGATATTTGAAAGTTCCATCCCATCCCGGCCCCGGGTAAAAGCTCCCCAGCCAGCCAATTGTCAGGTTATCGATAGCGGAATCGCGACATTATGTAGGTATGATTCCACAGAGAAAAAAGATACGTGACGGATCAAGGGAGGCTTGGCGCTAGTGACCGCTGGATCGTCGTCATCGCTGTTGTCATCAGAGGCGACAGCTGGGAGATGAACAACGGCGCGTGAGCTGCCTACTGAGTAGGCGACAGCGACGACAACAACGTCGAAGAGGATACAACTGACGGCAGCTCCGTTCTGTTCGCCTACGGATGCCTGCGCGACACGGATTCGTAGAGCTCTGGTCCGATTCCGATGTGCAGGATCCTGGCCAGGATCCGGCGAGATCCTGTGCGCCTCGCCCTGCGTTCGAAAGCAGTCCTCGCGGCTGGCTTACAAGAGCTAACAAAGCTTAGTTTGCTCATTAGCGCTTTAGGTTTTTTTCCAGGTCGGAGTCCGACGTACCGAAACAGACTATCGACTTGCTCGGAGTCCTCCACAGAATATTGAACGGAATATATTCAAATTGAAATGAGCGTCGGAAGACATTCCGGTAGCGAAGAAGAATCCAACGGGGAGGAAGACCGGGAAGAGCCATGGACCATGGCACCAGGGAAAACGAGGTGAAGTATCCACAACGGGAAGGGGATGGGGAAAAAGGGCAAGGCTCGGGAGCTTTCGTCGAGGACCTTGATCGGAAAGAGGCCGCCTCCGAAGATGCTGAGTCGACAGGAACACTTTGCTCATTACGCGTTACGACGACGACGATGTTGCTGCTCCGTCCGCAACGATGGCAGCGACTCCCTAAGCTGGGGAAGAACCCTTAGCAACTTTATTGCGACGGCTGATAGGTTTTCATTCTGATCAGCTGGCACGACCGTTGGGACTGCTCTCGGAACTGCTTGCGGGGCAAGCTGCGCCCTGGCATTGAAGCGAGTTCTCGCCTTAGAAGAAACGAGTTTCGCAAACGGCGGTGGAGCCCAACGCTTCTGCATAAGCCATCTCAATGACCGTGAACAATAATGAAAGCTCGTAGAGCTGACGGTCTGGGTTTCGAATCTGAGGTGAACTCATTGGGTTTGCTGTCGAGACGGGACGACGGATTCGGGATTCCCGAGTTTGACCGAAGGGTTTCCGATCCAAACGCTCGTTCCGTTAACTCGGATCAGATGGTGTCAGTTTCGGTTGTTCGGACCGCATTTCTGTCGGGGAGGGAGGAGATAGGCAGATGTCTGTCGGATTCTCAACGTTTCAGCGGGCGACGTTTGTAGACAGCGTTTACGACCCTACCAACGAGCCCGGAGCAGCCCGGGAGTTAAGCAGGCTTCTAGTCAGTCCAGATCACCGAGTCGTCGACGCTTAAACCGCTGCCTACTGAACAACCACTGCTCCGAGTTCTGTGCGTGATTCCGACTCGAGCGAGTGGTCGCAATCACCACGTGGGGGTGGGTCTGTGAAATTTCAATCTGAGTGAATTCAATTTCGGGCAAACAGAAATCTGACTCAAGATAATTCATTGTGAGTTTCATTGGACTTTACGCTGGCTCCTGGTTCCGTCTCGAGGGCAGAACTTCACGGGCTCCGCTCAGAGTCTGGAGTCAGAAGCTTCGAGCGCACACGATACCTTTACAACCGGCGGCGGCGTCGAGATCAAAGAGGTGGCTGAGTGGTCTGTGATTGTTTTCCAGAGGTCTGGAATTCAGGTCTGTTCTCTCATCACAGCTCAGAGCAGCAGCAAACGAATCGGAAAAATGGGAGCGAGCGGAGATTTCTCGATTCTCTTTTCCTCGTCGAGTTCTCGGATATTCTCGAGTTTTGGGAATCTTCTCCTCGCAGTCAGCCGCAAGCTGAGAGCCTTCTGACCGACGGATGAGCCGACGAACATTCAGTTCTCCTCGCAAACACTCGTACACACATCGATTCGCGGATTTTATTGACATGCTTTCCGCGCGCCACCTGCGGCCTCCCCACCCGAATCTCCTCCTTCCCCTCTGCCCAGTTGTTCTCTTCACTCTACCCATTTCTCTTTTTCGATCCCAGATCCATCCTGAACCCACAGGAAGCCCCGGCCGCCCGAGCGATGCCCCTCTGCTCGAGATCTGCCCCTTAAAGACTTCTCTCCCATACCCGGATCCATCCGGGACCCCGATCGAGTGGCAATGCCCCGCTCGACTTGCCATGCCCCGCCGAGTCGTTTTCCCAAGCCGTCGGCTTGCTAGTCTACTTGCCAAACCCTCAAACCCGCTGCTGTGGCACCGGCAGTCTCGCCCTTCCCCTTCGGCTGCCCCGCCCCGGCAGGGTAACCGGTCCCTCCACCACCCCGCGTTTCCTGAACTCGTCGCGGCTAGCATGTTTGTCGATCCTCCAGTTGTGCAGCGTCGAGAAGCCGATCGACCGAAATCGGATTTGCTCGTGCTTGCGCTTTCACTCTCTTCATCGCTATACTCGAACCCGTTGTCCCAGCCGCTCGACGAACGGCACCTTTTTTTCGCACCTAGCTCGCCGAGCAGGCAAACTCCGGCACGAGCAGCCACGAGCCGTATCGTCAGCTCGTATATATCGTATAGGTGGAGGAGGAAAAAAATGCATTACGGCACCAACGTTTGTGAAATGCCTTCGCCGCACGTGACCACGGACTGTTTGCTGTTTTCGGCCGAATCGCATCAGCCTTTGCATCCGCGAGACGTCTCGAATAGCGTGGAGCGCAGTGGCTCAGCATTGCGTTCTATCTCACGCGTACGTCATACGTAAACGTATGTTTCCCGCTCCCCTCCCTCTTCCGGGAGCTGGCCACTCTCACGTATACGGGATCGTATGCGGGCAAAAGGAGGCTTGAACAAGCATACCAACGAGAGACCCAGGAGAGAGTTGGCCGAGTTCGTATGCTCATACGAGCGTATGCGCGGGCGCCGTATCGACGGAGTTTACGAATCAAACAACGCCCCAATATCTCGAGAATATTCCGAGATTGCTGCCGAATTCGCGAAGTATTCCGATGCTGAAACTCGCGAGACTCGAAGCAGAACGCTCTCCTTTTCCTCCTCCCCATCGGCACCTTGTTCGATGCGAACAAGCCCAGAGATCGCCAGGGACTCGGCGGGGGCGGATAGTCGGAGCGACGGATGGTCAGAGACACGGGCAGAAGATTGAGACGTGATAAAGCATACGGCTATGAAGGACGGTCTCCCTCCTCTCTTCTGTTCATTTAAATAACTGAGTGAGGGTTTGCGACCCGACAACCGACCCACCAACCCACCCCGACTGGCGTGCCGTCGTCACTGACACAACCGCCCCCAAATATTTATTCACGTTCATACGAGAGACATTCTCGGAGCGGGTATGCGTAGATCAACCGCGAGAAATGATGTTCAGCTCGCGTGAGAGTAGAAATGAGAGCAATTTCGAGCGGGATTCCACGCTGCACAATCAACACCTGAACCACATTCGCAGTCGCCAGACTCCTGATAAGGAACTGAACGACGTCTGCTTTCGACTGTTCGAGTCAATAAAGTGACACACGGATCGCCTGCTTGGAGCGCTGTTCCTCTTTATGTCTTATTTCGAAGTTTTATGACTACGGGCATGAATACGAATCAAGTTCGAAATTGAGCTGAATCCGCGCATATTACGGAAAAAGCACGACTAGTAGGTCCTTAGCGCCGGTCGCGCTGTACGCGGTGACCTGGGTACATTCTCGAGAGAATTTTCCATTCTCCGGATACTCATCGCCATCAGAAAGTATACTTCGGGCCCTCCTCTCCTCGCGCAGAGCGACTAGTCAGCTAATTTCGCATTATTCGCATAATGGCATGTTCATTTTGCTAATTCAACGCACCGCTCAAATCCTCTAGCAGAAAGAACGCTAAAATTCAAGCCCGTCACTAAATAAAAAACTCAGCGATATTCCCTTCTGGCGGCCCTAATGCTGAAGTCGTCTCGGTCGTTGTTGTTGTCGTCGTTATTACTTGTATTGATGATGTTGCTTATCTGAGGGCAGGGTGTGGCCTGTTCTGGGAGGCTGATATAAATTTCTTCAAATTACAACACCCCACTTGCTTGATTCACTGGCTGGCCGGCTTACTGACCAGCTCACCGTACGGCCATCGTATAGAGAAACAGAAGCCGTTGAATGAGGGCCTCTCGTGTTAAATTTATCATCAATTATTATCGAGCAAAAAAAATGCGAAGAGGAACATCCCTAAAATAAGGCACGGTCACAAATCCAGGCACCCTAACCATGACCCCGACGCTCGTCGCCCTCCGGCCGACACGGTCAACAGAGAATTCCGGAGATTTCGAGGAATTCCATAGTGACGCCTACTCGTGCTTCGTTGATCAGGAACACCGAAATTAAAGCTCGAGGAACTTGTATTAGAGTCCATGCGCTTTTATGGAAGCCGGCGATGTCTTGTGACACACCGTAGGCGCTGTGATACCAGCATCAACGTCGCCGCAGCCATGTTAATTTATAGGGGGAAGAGTCCTGAGGATGTCAATTAATTTTATTTTCGTCGGATGCCCTTGAGTCTGCCAGGATTTGTCGGGAGTTTAATTTCGATTTCTTTCGTCCCGCGAGCATTTTTTTCTGAGAGGGAATGAAACGTGCTTGTTGGTAAGAAGATTAAACGTACCGAAGAAGTTCACGCGCTTCATCAGATGTCGACTCGGTAACTTATTCAGAAAAATTCTCGATCTGTTTGTTCTTGCCGTGACCGCTCAACGAGCTGCTGACATTAAACGGAGGCACACACGTAAATGGTGAGTCACATAAGAGAAGGCATTCTTTTGATTCCGTCTCGGTTACGGCTCGGTGGGTCGCGCTGCGCGTCAGCTTTGACCAGAGTCCGTGATTCCTCATTTTTCATTCTGTTTTCGTCTCGTTTTCTCCTCGAGTTTTTCTACCCTGACGTAGAAGTATTTAACTCCCCCGTTGGGTGACCGTCACCCAGCTCAGCCATCCGTAGGGACACCGGCGACGGATTTTTGCGCACGCGAATCACTACCACGACCATCCGGGAAGCCCCCATGAGGTGCGGATAGCTTCGCCAAAAAAGAACACGACGACGTGAGAGAGAGAGGGTAGACAGACGGTCACAGGACGGATAAAGCGTGCGTTGCCAAAGGCAGAAGTATGTCTGATCGTCGGAGATTACTCCGTTAGCCGGCTAATCCGCGATCGACGCCCGAGTAGGCGTCGAGCTCGATTCTCTTTCGTCTCGCCTAGCTCATTAATTGTGAGTAGACTCGGATTCCGGAACCTTGGGCTCGAAACAGAAACTTCAAAGGAAACCGGGCTTGACCTCGCGAAACACGCTCCGAGGAGAATTGTTCCAGCCTTAGGGAGCCCGGGGCTGACGTACTCGATTTCACGGACGCCATAGATCAAGGGAGGGTACTCGCGCTCCCACAATAGACGCGGAACGATAGCAGTGATTTACCTCTCGTCGAGAGAACGGAATGGAGCTCTTCAACAAGTTGAATGACTCGGTAGCAGTCGATGTCGTTTCTATTGCATCGTCGCTGTCGTCCACTGTATACATGAATGGATTGCCAGCCGTGAACGCTCGCTCTTGGCGCTTCCCTGCTTCGTGGGCTCGATAGATAGATAGAGAGATGAATGGAAGTAAGAGAAAGGTAGCAATCATTCGACGAGTTATAGAATGGATGAACGAAAAAGAGAGCAACCGAAGCACAATGGTCACAGCGCGTGGGGCCCGGAGCGTCGAACAGAAACACACGAATCGGTAGCTCGAGATCCTCTACGGATGACCGCCAAGCCCTTAAAACATTGCGTGAAGCGGTGATCCAACTCTTCCTTCTGAAGTGATTACTAGACTGTACCGCTGTTTCTCGTGCCATAAAAATGTTTATGGCTCCTCGGGGTCGGAAAAACAACCGTCCGTCGAGTGAAAGGAGAGACATCCGAGAAAGACAGCGACCGCGAATCCGGGCGCCTGTACATTCCGAAGCCACGTTACCGCGCTGCATCAGTTTGACTAATAAGAGGAGGGGAACGACTTTGACTAACGACCGGAAATTATACGCACAAGAAGCTCGGGCGGAATAGAAATTCCGGGATCTCCGGGGAAACGTCGACGAAGGAGTCCCCGAAATTCCGCCGCACGGCATCATCAGGCGTTTGGGTTCCTGACTACCGTATTCTCTCTAATAGTCGGGCCTGCCCGTCTATTTTTCAAGTTTCCGAAACCTGCCCGTATTATAGAGAGTGCCCGTATATTAGAGAGTGCCCCTGTATATTTTCCACTGGAGCCATGAGTCTTTGAGTGGAAGGTATCTTCTAACTTTCACGCGAGATCGATCCCGCTGCGTACTCACGTAGCTGACCATTCGAAGGTGTCAACACGCGAGAACTTAACCACAAGACGTGGAACGTCGCTGCATCATGACGAGTGTCCACCGACCGAGAATACTCCTCCATTTTCCAAGTTCCCCGAACCTGCCCTCATAATAGAGAGTGCCGTTATAATGGAGAGTGCCCGTGTATTTTTCAAGTTTCCCGACCCTGCCCTTATAATAGAGAGTGCCCGATTATTAGAGAGTGCCCGACTATTAGAGAGAATACGGTATGTCTAAGGACAGAGTTCCCCTCCTCACGACGTGAAGCCCCGCTCTGGCTGACATTTTCGGTAAACTTTCCGAAATTCACAGCTCTCGCAAGTGACTCGAATGACTGCAATCCTGATTCGTAATGACGTGGCGTCGTCTGACGTGCGCCTTCGTCTTTCCTTTGAGGAGTGGTAACAATGGCTTCGCTAGGATCGTGTGTGGTCATCCGACAAATACGAGTCTTTTCGAGCTCCGCTATGTTCCGGAGAAGCCTCTTCTAGCGGGGAGTGGGGCTTACGATGCGAAATGAAATGCCGACGAGCAATTGCCGAAATCAAAGTACGACAGTGCGCACCTGCGACGCTCGTGGAATGCGCAGCCCACGGTGCCAGAATCGATTCCGATTCCGATTAGGGAATTGAGTCAGGTATCGACCAAAGGCAAGTCTTGAGGCCTGACAATATCATCCTATGGCGCATTGGTTCCTGGACTTTTCAACTTTCAAGGCTCATTCCTTAGATATGGAATGGGATGGTATCGTCTTCGAATGCACGGAGCCAGTCTGGTCGACGATTGTTCCTCGGAGCCGGCGCCTCGAGGAGGACGAACATCTGTTGCACAGGAGAGTTTCCGAGGAGTCTCCCTCATCGTCTGAAATCCAAACGATGATCGCCATCATCGTCCGTCATTCTTCCCCCCATCCACTGGTCGGAGTATGAGCGAGGGAACAATAGAATATCGTAGCCCTTTCTTCAGGATTCATAGCTGATTTTTGGGAACATTCCTCGTCAACGACAGAGGAGGATGCTCAGTAATTGATAGGTTCGAAAGAAGCGAAAAATGCCGAATACCCCTCGTTGGAAACACTGAAAGAAAACGCGTGAATCGATCGTCGGGAGTGGTCCGTTGTGGGATGGGAACCGCGTTGTATCTCCGCCTATTACTCTCGCCATCCCAGGCGTCATTCATGGAGAAAAACGTGAAAAACGGCGACGACTAGGTACCAACAATGCTAATATTAGCGCCGGCGCCGATGGCAAGTGACTTCATTGCTGGTGTCGATACGAACCTGTGTCGCCATCGTTTCCCCGAATGAGATCAAACGGAACGATCTGGCAGGTGAAATTTGGCGGAGCGACACCGTCCACAATGAATGTCATCGACGACTTGGACAAATATTTGAATCGTTCTCATGCACCTCGTCGTTTGCGACCCTCGAAAATTCATCCGGAGGTCCGCTACCGCTCCCCGATAAACGAAACCTTACTTTCACGAAGCAGCCACACCGCTCGCGGGCTGTTCCGAAAAGTTCGTCTTTCTTTTCGAGCATTTTACCTCAAACAGGTCTCTAGGAATGTCTCGTCAGTTTTCATTGTTCTTAATTACGACAGTCACTCAGAATTGTGTTTTCCTCTTCTAGAGATAAACCTCTGTGATCCATGTCGCATATGAACCGAGGCTGTGACTTATCCGACGTTCTGAAACATTTTTCGTCGTCAACGAGAGATTTTCCGCTCTTTCCGTCCACCGCGCGGCATAGCCTGAGATAAACTCCGTGGATTGTCTGGAGCTGGATAACGAAGGCGGTCGCTTTCGGTCGGATAATGAGGTCCTGAATACATTTTGGCTTAGTAAGATGAAGTCGAAATTCAGTCCGCGTGCTCCCATGCCCTCAGCCAAACTGAGAATCGGAGAGAGGAATATGTTCCTGGAAAACCAGGCCGCGTCCGATGGAGAGCTTCCGGAAATCGTTTTCGGATCATGATGGACCGATCCTCCAGCTTGTTAGGATCGTCGCTCAGACTGAAATATCGATGTGGGATCTCGGAGTCAGTGGTCTCGGCCGAAATATTCCGTGGGATTTTGGGGATGTATCCCAGGATCCATGCGTTTCGCATCGTCCCAAAACGAAACAGGGAGCTTCGCTCGCTTTCGTTCACAAGGGAACGTTCCTTCATCGATTGGAGATGGAAGAACAGAAAATCAGGTGCTGAGTAAGACACACAATTCGGCAAGCGCCTCTATCTAGCTTTCCGGCGCGATCACAACAATGACGGGATACAATATCTCAAGCTCCGCGTTTCTTGAAAACAGTCGTAGGATGGGCAAATCATTTCCAGAACGCAATCGCGGGCTCCGGATCATCTTTTCCAAACACGAGTGTTAATCATGATTCCGCTGTGTATCGGAGAAGTTCTCCCATTTCTCCAATGATCGCACATCGCACCCTGTTCCCCAGCCCCACCTGCCCGAAATCTTCGCGCTTTCCAGCCACTTATGGATTGAGCCACAGGCAGCGAAAAATATGGTGAACGATGGATGGGGATACCTCCGTCCTCATCCTGAGCTGACCAGTCTCAGACAAAACGTCAGAGGCGATGGGCTCGGTGTGGACCGCAGATCCTGATTCTACGCCGCCGGCAACAATGAAAAGCTCTCATCATCGAAACGATTGCTTTGAGGAATCCTCGGCGGAGCATCTCGAACGGTTGTTTGATTTTCGGAGCGACTAAATCGACCGACACAATGTGGTCCGAGACGTCAATCATGCGAGAGATGTACCCTTGCCATTCAATTCACGTGTGAAGACGCCGACGGTCTGTGAGATCCGAGGAGAACGAAATCAAGAGAAAAAAGATTCATGATGCCGTGCATTGCTTGAGAGTTTCCTCGCCGCTTGCCTCCGATCAAGTTGCTCAAGTGTCTGCCGACTCGTACGAGCCGCAGCGGGCTCAGCAAAACGACTTCAACAGTTTCAACAGCCCTCGACTTCAAACGAAGCCGGTCCTCCGCTGTGCATGACGATGAGATTCCTGTTGTCTTTGAGATGCGCAAAAGGAATTTATGTCAATGATTTCGGTGGAGGTGGTCCGCTGCTGGCGCCACGTTAAGCCAAGAGGACCGAGTTTGGTAGCCAGCCGGCGAGCTCGGTCGCTCAAAAGCGAGCGGATCAGCTCACGAGCTGATCCGATCACGGGCGCGTAACACCTCGTATTGCATGTGTGCTGAATGGTCCCTCAAGGTGGTCGGCACGGCACTCTATCTTGCTCTGCTTGTACAACATCGCTCATCCAATCGCGTGTCGCTCGCCTATGCGGCCCGTTGGCTAGTCAGTCAGTCAGTGTGTTTTTCAGTCAGTCAGTCCGTCCGTCCGTCGGTCCGTTCATTCGTCCGTCAGCTACCGAGAGCTGTTGATGACGGTGCGATGTAAAACCCGCTAACTCATCGTTTCCGTGCAGCACCCAAAGTCCCCCTCTCTAAAACTCGATTTTGTTCTCCGCTCACAATGATCGACAACGCACACAGATTCTACCGGCGCACGCCGGTCGTTCCGCCAAAATTTTCACGTAACACCGTCTCCTGATCCATCTACTCAAGCCTGCGACGAGCTCATTCATCTTCCCGGCCCACTAAGTGTATTTTGCAGGAAATCTCTACGCTTCTTGCTACCGCGCAACATTTTTTCGCGCGAGACCTTTCGCACCGTATTCCAAGGTGAGCATTAGCTCCCTCAGCTGCGGTTTCACGCATTTCGGGAATATTTTGCAGAAAATTCTTATCCACGGAATGTTCACAACAAGTCTCGCCGTCCCTCTCCTGTACAGCTCGGAAAATCGAGAATCTCCGCCGTTCAACGGCATGGGAGGACCGGTGATTCCGCGGAGCCGTGAGAAATTCGGAAACGGAGTCGACCTGAGACTCCGGTTGTATTTCCTCCCCCTGATCAGAGGAACTCTGCTTCGTCCCATGTTTTCCCGAAAGTTCCCCCTCTCGGGTCTTAGCCGAGTTTTGCTCAGCCGGCGCTCACGGGTTCAGCCGTGTTCGTGGTTGAAATCGTCTTCATGTAATAGAAACGCCCCCTTCGCCGAGGGGACGCGGCGGAAGAGGGGCATAAAAAACTTTCGGACCATGAGCATTGACCGGCCATCATCGTGTAGGGTCTTCGACTATCTCTTACAATGTTCTGCTTCATTCTCTGTCGCCGTTCCCCCACGTCGACGTGATGTTCCGTAGAACCGACCGATCGTGGGACATACCCGCTCGGTCAGCTCCGCGCAGGCGGCACGGTGACAACGTCCAGCATGAATGCTTCGGAGGGCTCATCTTCGCTCGACACTTCTGCGAAGAGCCGTTCACGCTGTCGGCCTTGAATATCGATCCGGATCAGGATCATTGCGCGCTAGGACTTCAAGGCGCGCCGCTGAAAAAGCACGCTCAGGACCGTGGTGAAAGTCGGGCGTCCCGGGAAGTCCGGGTCGCGGTTTCAAGCGCAAATTTGGGGCCTGATGCGCGTGGGCTCGATCCCCGAAAATCCTCAGGAACGGATGACTGTTTACGAGCGAGGACCCGCAAACAAAATACGATAGTCAATGAGGCTCGAGGTGGGTTTTACACCAGAACAGAAGGGAGAAAAACTATTGCCCCGCCTCTCACAGTCTCACGATTTCGCTCAGCGATCAGATCGCAGCATCTCAATCTCTCACGGTTCTGGCCGTGTAGCAGTACTTGCCACGCCCTGAGCCGAACTCCGCGTTCTTATGAACGACACTACATCGCCGCCTATCTATCTAACACTGCTAGCTGATAGAATTCGTCGAGAGGAAAAAAATCAGGAGAAAGCGCTCCATCATGCCGAACATGGCTGGCTACATGCACGCATGCGTGCCGGGAAGTATCAGTGCATGAATCAACATGTCGCGGAATGAGCCAGTGCGTGAGTGAGGTCGGAGAAATATCACGGGGAGAGCTGCCAATCGATGCGCTGTGATCAAAGTTCGCTGATAAGAGCCCGCTACGAGCTCCACCTGAGTGCGGCTGCATTTCGATTCTCCGAGGTTTGAGAGTTGACTCCCCCGCGATCCGGCAGAATCGAGGTAGAGGCCGGATTCCGGAGAGGAACGAGGAATTCGACGAAGCGCTGACCTCTATCGGCATCGCTCATTCGAACCAGCATCGGAACTCCGAGATAAACAGTGCATATCGAAATCCTAATTCCGACGCCGTGCCGGAAGACAGTCGCGGGTTGATCGCAGAACACATGACAAGGTTCTCAGAAGGTTGGTGATCGAATCCTGTACCGGAAAACCTGCGTTTAAAACCATGATCAGGAGCCCGACTCCCGAATCGATTGCTTTGATCTGAGCCAGCCCGCTTTGTGTGGTCGCGACGTTTGAAATGAAGCATTATGACGATGCGTGGACCGGAGCGTCGACTCGCCCCAGCCCATTCCTCCCAGGCCCGCGGTTCACGTGCGTTCGGGACCCGCCACCTCTGTCGCTGTAGAGCCTACTAGCAGATCACATCAGAGTCCGACGCCATAACATCTACGAGCTCGTTGCGAGAACGCGTTACCTGTGAGAACGTCAGAACGAAAAGGCGATAATTGTGATGTATATTACAGGACTGAATCCGATTCTTCGCCGTAATTCTACAGTGCAATATCGCGGAGGGCAGCGAGCCCCTCGCTGAAAGGTTTTTCATCGAAGACGTTATCCCGTTCCAACCTTGGCGGCGTATCTCGAATAAACAAAAAAAAACGGATGTTGAGGAAAAATGAGCTCCGTCGATATCTCTGCGGCGGCAGAGGGGACGCAAAGAAACATGAAAACCGCTGCACCGCGGCTGTAAATCAGTCTGAAAGAGCACCCGAGTTATGATGGTGAAAAATATTATTAGAGCAGGTGTTCGGATAGAGCATCCGACCCAATCCGCTAATAGCCGTTTAACGCGGAACGCAACGCTTTTCGGTCCCTTTGCGACTCGCTACCAGTCAGGTGTCCTGATTCGATACATAACTCACCGAAGATACGGACTGTCGGTCGGATACACTGCGGATATCTGTTATTATGCAGTCTTCCGCTCCGATAAAACGCGACCGCTGAATTTTTCTTCGTCTTTTTGGATCGTTTCATTCATGTCTTCCATCCCTCATTGGACTCTTCTCTCTTTTCAGTCCCCCGATTCGGCTTATCTGAACATTATCTGTCTTCGCAGCTTAAAACGCATCTCATTGTGAACCTGATGGCGTGAGGATATAAATCTAGTCGTCTCGCGCCGTTCTGAATCCGGGAGCAGATCCACCTGAAGCTCCCGTGAAGAAGTTTCCACGGTAGGGCTTCTCTCGACTTTCTCCGTGTGACTCAACACTTCCAGGAGCAGACCAAGGCGATATGCCGGAAAATGAGACGAAGTTCCCTGTTCATCCACATGATGTTCGTCCGACATCGCCGGATAGGACTACCAACCAGAGAACGGATCTTCGCCGCTGCAGAAGAGTCTTCCCGGGCGAGTCATAGAAGTTTGAAGCAGACTGGGATTTTCTTCTATTCGGACACGCTTTCTCTACGCTCTCTGTTGTGATTGGTCTTGACAGAGCAGGTCCACGAGTCTATCGATTGACTATCACTCTGACATTGAATAGTTATAATTGCTGAATCATCGAGTCCGAATCAATCCTTCTCATCAGAGCCAATCCAGCGCATCGCTTCCTGATTATGTGATCGGCCGTAAACACCGTTGGAGTCGCTATCGGAGCAGTCGGAAGCGACACAATGCAAAGTTCGCTCGAAACAATAACGCCGAGCGCGACACGGTGTTTTGAAGCGACACGCACAGGCGGACACATCACGCGCAGCGACCAACAAATCCACTCACATGCCATAATGGGTTGTCACGTTGACGAGATCCAAAGAAGTCGTCGGTCGGTCTTCTTCCTTTCTCACCTATTGTCAGTTCTGTCATGGATGGGCCCCCAAAACGTTGGGGCACTCGCTAGACAGTTAGAGCGGGCGCCGAATGTCGTGCGTCCGTCTTCCCAGCGTAAGAGCACGTTCTTGCTCTTCATTTTATCTCGCTCGTCTTCCGACTCATCACTCGGTCTCCTTCTCCGCTGTCTTCTCGATTCAACGAATGGCTGGATCTACCTTTGGGTATGCGCTCATAATTTTCGCTCGACGCACTTCGACATCATAAACTCGCTCGTGTCCACTCGCGTTGTTCGTATCTGAGAACACTTCTATTTCTGATAAGTCATCTATGTCGAGAGGATTTTCTCGAGTGGTCACGGACCCATATGGGATAACTTTCGGAACTTCCTTATTGTGCTTTTTTCTCGGTCCCTCTTCCCTCCAGGAATTTCGGAGGATCCGTCTCGATTGAGCTTTTGCCATCAATAGCCGGGATCTTTAAATTTTCCGCCTATGTTGTTTGCAGTACAATCGGAGCACCGACTCCGACCGCAGAGCTGATTGAGATACGATGTGCCTCATCACAAGCACCATTATTATTAAGAGGCGTGCATTCTGACAGTGATCCGAACCATCGAGGTGTCAAGAGTTAATGAGGGACCATCACTGAACATCTGTTCCTCTTCTTCTCATCCTCTCAATTGTTACCTCAGACGCCGCACGAATTTCCAAAGTCATGAGAGATACGAAACTGAAAAAGATGTGTCTATCTACATGCCAGCCGGTGTGTCTGACTGTCTGCTCGCCTGCCTTTTCAACCGCCTACCCGACTGCTTACTTGTAAACGAGTCGCCGAACAAACGAACGATTAGTTAAGCTAGCTCGCTCGCTCGGAGTCTTTCTTCATTCATTCATGGTTTATCCTTCGGTTTTCGGTCCAGGTTCTTGCGGGTTTGAGTTCCCGCTTGTGGTGTTTTTGGCGGAGGGTCCCTTTTAATAGCTTCACACTTTAATATGAGCCTCAAGCTCATTAAGTCGTCAGACCAGAGTACTCCTCTGACTGCATCGTTGGCGAGTTTTTGCCGAGACCGGAAGCCTTTTAAAGGAGGAGGGGTGAATGAGAGACATTTATCGGAGTCGAATCGGCGAATGGAGATCTCTGGGAGACCGAGACCGAATGATAAGTATCGGAGACTGTTGCGAGATCTCAAAATACCTGGTAGTCCCAAGTCCGAGAAGATTCTGGCGAAAGTCCCCTATGAAGTTTCACTATCATATATTCCGGAGAAATAGCTCGAAGTTCTGGCTCGAACTAATCTCTGTAGCGAATTGCCTGAGCGGCGACCCCCCCCCCTCCCTTCTCAGGTATTGGAGCCAGAATATGGAATGAACCTAACGCTAGCCTAGCCCAGACATAATTTCCTGGAAGATTCCGGGCACCGCCAGCGCTGGTCTTGTTATTCATCTTTCTTGTCGAGTTCATTCGGTGACGACAGCGTCGATCCGGACAAGCGAGAAGTCGACATCATTCAGACCCTTTGATACAGAGCGATTTGCCACTATTCGTCGAGCTTACTCGGAAACATGAGAGACAATCGAACAAATTGCTCAAGAGGAGCTGGGTCGAGCCGTTCCCTAATTCGCCGAATGCGCTGAGCCCATATACAATTATGCAACTGTCGGAAACGCCGACTCGCGTGCGCGCAGTACGCGTCCCCTTTAGTTTATCCGTAAGTCCTGTGTGGGACGACTCTTTTATAGATCGGCGACAATAAATGTCATTATCGCCGCTACATAATGTCCGATTCAATTCGAAGACCCGCAGCAATGTTTTCGGCTTTATTATGAGAGACGATAATGTGCAGCGATCATCGTAGTCAGTCAAGCATGCACGCGTGCGTTCAAGCGACGCTCGGACTTCGGCGAAACGTGCATATTTCTTGCTAAATTTTCCTATTGGTTTTTGGAGAAACCGCTCAAGGGCACCGCATCACTCGTAGAATAGAAAAGGAGTCACGTGGAAACCGACTCATCGACTTCCTGGGCGAATTTCTGGGTTTTTGAGAAATCTCCGCGGAAGTGTGGATTGAGGCAGACTCAAACGAGTCGCGGTCGATCTCAAACAGATAGATGCAGCGGATCGGAAGTCTTTGGAAAAACCACTCGAGTTGTGACAACTCTGACCTCAGGGCTCCGACCTTCGCGACGGACCCGAGCGACTGAATGTGTGGAGGCTCCTGTGGAAAAAACGTGTCCCCTCGATCGACGAGCGTTCCTTTGTTCGAGCTGATCACCGTGGATACACATCGTCCGATAGGGGACTCCCAGAAGTCAAATAGAAAGCGAAAAAAACAATTATTGGACTGAGGTGGAGTTCCGCCTCGCTCCGTAGTGCTCACGCTTTGGTGATTCGGCTGATGAGTGACGTGTGCTCTATGCCATACAACAAAGCAGAGCAAATTCAGACCGACGGAAAGTCGACCAGGATCGAGCGGCTCTTTCGTCCGCTCGTGCGACCGGCCAGCCGTCACTCAGCTCAGTCTAGTCAGTGAGTCAATCCGACATCAGTCAGTCAGTCAGTCAGTTCGTCTGTCTGTAAATCCTTGTCGGGGTCCGAGACGGCACAGAATAATACAGTCCAACCACCCAGCGGCCTGGCAGTCATCGTCAAAGCCTCAGCAACTTCGTTATCTGCTGGTTTTACAATCCGAACATCTGCCTGCGTTTTGGTTCGGGCTTGTTCTCTTCATCGGCGTCCTCTCATTTTTTATGCTTTCGTCGGCTCTTACCCCTCCCAGTCTTCTGCGGTCCCGGCTCCTGAACATTCCGCATTCGAATCTCAGAACTTCAAGAGCCAACTCGCGGAAACCACGATCAAGGCATCCACTACGCGCCACCATCCCGATGACCCTGATGTCGCACGAAAGGAGCGCTATCCACGAGTCCATTCTCTCATGATCATCGTCAGAGTCGTCATATCATCCGGAGTTTCCCATGAGGCTATCATGCTTCTTTTCCCTCGACATTGTCGCTATCAAATCCATCTGTTATGAGCCTCCGAAATGTACTCGGGAGGAGAGTCAGTTCTAGCGGAGGGAACGTGAACTTCTCATCCCCGATGCCGACTCCATTCGGGATAATCTGGCGGATATGATCCCCACTCCTTCAACTTCAAATAGGCGCGAGAACGCCGTGGTTGCGCCAAAAACGCTAGATCCTGGTAAATTTGAGGCGGAAAAGGAAGGAGGTGCGAACATATAAAAACCACCGCAGAAGGAATTTAATTGATGGAGGCAGCTTCATGGAAAGAAAGCGAAGAATAAAGTCGGCGCAGCGTTATGAGGGACTCCCGCGTTTCAAGCGGCTCTTATGATGCTATCGCGCTAGGATTAAAAACAACTTAATTTCCACACTTCCACTGTAAATGTTATCAACATTTATTCATTGTTTCCCTCCCGTTGTGTCAGGGTGTCGTCCCCCCGTTTTCTGGGATCGGAGTAATCTTCCACCATGCTGAATATGCTGCACTCACTCGATTCCGTACTTACAACACTCTTCAGAGTTCTTCATGCATTGAGAAAATTTCCATTAAATCCAACCTCCAACTCAAGAGTCTTACGAAGCTCCACGCCAGCATTCACTTTCATATGCACCTCTGCGACAAAATGTGCGATCACCTCAGAACCATACCCGAACGGTCGAGGTGCCTATCGCGTCTGCGATAGGACGAAATCAAATAATGAATGGACGTGGGCACAGTTCGGTTCTGCATATAGTCATGATGCGTGAAAAAAAATCATCAGCAGTCACCCAATGCTTCTGTAAGTGAGTGCTTGTTCGGTTGGAGGATTCGGCCTCCGACATGAAAAATCTATCACAGTAGGTTCCGCCGTCCGATTTTGACGAGCGAGTTTTTCCGCATATGGAGTAATTTTCAGCCTCTCCATCTAACTCAGGACCGTTCCATCGTACGTCGCAGACCCTAGGAGAAGGCTCGGGAAAAGATAGGGAATCACTCGACAAGTCATGTCGGCGGCGGCAGAACAAATCAGACAGTTTGAGCCGCTCCGCTATCAAACTCTATGTTAACTAAACGATATGCTTCGTTTGATAATTTACTAAATATTCTCAAGCCGAAGCCGGTGAAGCTCCAGCTTCCTGAGTGAGTCCGAAACTCGGTCAGACTAGATGTATGTACAAGAGAGATCGTGTTCACTTCCTAACGAGTCAACGCTTCGATATTCTTCACCGTCAGTTTCCTATATATGTACAACGGGCAGTTTCTTTCAAAGCTCTCTCCCTTCCTATCCAGCTTGCTGTAAGAGGGCTAATATCTACAACTCCACCTCAAATCGCAGATTCCCCTCCGCGATCCCCCCCCTCTACTCTACCTATCTGCTGCGGGTACTGTTGCTTTCGAAAATCTCAAGTTTCCGCGCTGTGACTGGAGTACATAACGATCGGCTGTATGTTGGCACCGTGATGTCGTCTCTCGATGAAATCGGAACGTCCCGTCGACGTTGTTCGTCGACGTCTTCCTCGGGCACCGTATTGTAGATCGGCTCGTTCCTGCCACTATTCCTACCCCACGATTGCATTCCCGTGGAGTCGTCTTCGGAAAGGGACGTACTGTCCGAACCTTTGAGGTTTTGAAGCGCGAGACCCCTCTGGTAGCCTCCCACGCGACCAGTCGTCCTCACGCGTCCGCTGCTTCTACTCGACCTCTGAAACGACCGAGACACAAAATTATGGATCGAAACATTGATTAAGGGCTCGCCTTCCCTATCCCCGTTTCCCGACAACTCCCGAGACAGGATTCAGGGAAGCATGAATTCCCCCGGAGAGACTTTGCAGGCCCCAAGAATGCGGTTGAAGCTCCGAAAACTTACCCCGCTCCTTCTGCTGTAACTCGAGGAGTCTCCGTTGCTGGCGTCGCTGAATGATTTCCGCGCCTGGAGCAGACCTTCAAACTCCTGCGACGGGTGCAATCCTGTCACCGACCGAACTGATTGACGTCCGGCCTGTGCCTTATGCAGAAGTTCGTTGGGTCGATGTTGCGGGAGGTTCGCAAGTATCGTAGTGGAAGCATACGGCTCCGGAAAAGACGGGACGTGCTGGTTGTAAGCGGGGAATGCTCCGAAAGTGTTGAGTTTCTGCTGACCACCAACCTCTGCGTACTCTCCTTCTTCCCGTTGCAGGTTCAGAGGCGTGTATTCACTAGACGGGAAGAAACCGCAAGAGTGTGAATAAAACAGTGACTTCGGGAAAACATTTCTTCCCCCTCTCCACCCACTCCGCGTGCAGTTTTCCCCGTCCCAAGGGTTCAGGTCTAGAATATTCGAAGTTTGACGAAGTCTTGAGCATACCTGCAATAGTTGACACCGTCGAGTATTTTCATTAGCTTGTTCTCGTAGAGAACCTCTTTCTCCTTGGTGGCATCGTTACAGCTGTAGACTTGACTCCAATTTTGCGCCGGGACCGGGTGACCGAGCGAGGCGAATAGGCTGCTGAGAGAAGCGATACGTCGTTGAGTGGTCTATTTTATTTAGCCGGCGCGACGACGGCGCGGCGGCGCCACGCCATCCGAACCAATAGCAGAAATAACAGTGGAAGTTATCGCACTAGCTACTGTGGTCGTAGTGGAAGTATGTAGTAGTGGCCACAAAAACCACTCGACGATGATAAAGATGTTGGCAACACTTGAGACAGCTTCTTACGAACGAGCGGAATTAACTCAACACTTACTTGACGTCGCCTCCCTTCGAGACCGGCACCGATGACACGGTGGTCGCCTTCAAGTCTTTCTGACGCTTGCAGAGGAAGAACAGAATCCCTGCACTGATCGTTATCAGCACGAAACACAACACCGCCGACAACAGAAGAACCAACCACGGTTCCTTGTCCTTGGCATCGGCAGCTAAACTTCGGATGAAGTCCTCGTCCGTCGACAAACCTACGAAATGACTCGGAGGCCCGTCGCCCGCCGCCGTGAACGCGAGAATCTGTAGGCGATAACGCATTTTCTCGACGAGGTTCGTAAACACGAAGTGGGTAGCGTTTGTGAGCACGTTGCGATTAGCGGTTTCTCGTTCGCCCAAAAGAATCAGTTTGTAGCCCTGCAGATATCCGTTCTGCTCGTGCGGCGGCGGCTCTCTCCATTGTACCCAGACACTCGTTGAATTGGCCACATTCACCGAAATATCGGTTACGGGTGCCGAGGGAGCTGCGAATTCGGACGCGAATGAGTAAGGGAGAGAATCTAGAGGTGGAAAATCCAATGGAGTCGGAAAACAAATTCCGGACATCACTTACCGTCCTCGAGGGTGCTGACACTCTTCATGTTGCTCGGGGAGCCTTCGACTGTTTTGTAGAAAGGCACCAGGAATAATTCGTAGGTTGTGAACTTCGAAAGCTCCTGGAGCACGAAACGGGTCCGCTTGCTGCCCCATACGGTGACCATGCTGAATCGGTCGTCATCGATGCCCGGGTTCAAGCTCCTGAACCAAAGGTAGTAGCCCTCCAAACGATCACGATCCCCGACGACCGTCCAGTCCAAGCTGACCGCAGTTGAATTGATCGCTTTGACGCTCCTGATCTTGACCTCAAGCTCAGCGAGCTCAGAACGAACTTTGCTCAACTGTTGACCGTCAGAACTCGACGAGAATCCTGAAGTTTTCACCGCTTTCGATATGGGCGACGGTCTACCGGTACCGTGGCTATTGCGGGCTCTCACAACGAACAAGTAACGAGTCTCTGCCCTCAGGCCGGTGAGCGTATATTTGGTTCCGCGGATCTTCTCGGCGGCCAAAAGCCAGCCCGACCGGAGATCTGGACTGAAGAATTCAAGAGAATAGCCCTCGACGTCGTCCTCATCGGAGTTATCTTCTGGCGGGGCATCCCAGACAAGACTGATTGAGGTGTCATCTACATTGGTCACAGATGGCCGACCTGGAGCTCCCGGCAGAAGCGAAGGCGGAGGCGCCCGTATGAAAAGCCCGGACTCTGGAACAGAAGACCCCGGGTGAGAACAGGTCACGTAACCAAGACAGACTAGCTTTCTTCGACGTTAATTGTCTGTGCCGGCGAGCACGAGAATATTTTTTTCTCGAATCTGCATACAGCTTCATCAGTTCTGGTTTCAAGCGAATGTCCCCCGAGGGTACGCGATGTTTGCTCATCGCGGAAAGTTGGCTCCTCAGTGACGAGGTATCGAACGGAGAATAAAGCGACAGGTACGAGGCGCATTGAGACCTTAAGCTCGCCCGTAGAGCTGACGATGGCACGACCGAAAGAACGAGCGATTGTAGAAATGACCGAACGGACGACAAAGTCTGAAAAGGACTGCTCACTAACTCACCGTGAAGGACCTTCAGAGACGCGGAGCGTCGTGTCTCGCCATTTTCTCCCCAGGCGATGCATGTGTACAGCCCACTGTCATCAGCGACGGCATCTAGAATTCATTCGATAGAGTTTCGTGAGATTTTTCCAATGATGTGTTGCCTTATTTCGACACTACATATATCGACGAGAGCCCTGAGTTTTTCATTAGAAATGTCGGAATCTGTGGGATTCTTCCTCGTCGGGCTGAAACGGATATCGACGGCTCGAGGAGCGAGCGGTTGGAATGAAGAACGCACGGACAGTGATACAGTCCCACATACCTTGGATAACGAGCGAAGTGTCATCAGCGCTGAGACGATCATCCTCTTCCTCATCAATGTCCCTATCATTGAAAAGCCATCGGATCTCCGGCTGAGGTGCTCCAGCACCTTCGCAGTGGAACGTCACCGATTCCCCCTCGGGAACAGTTTGGTTTACCGGAACGACAGCCAATAGCGGCGGTGGCAGATCTTCGACCGTCGCTACTTCGAGGTGCGCTCTCGACATCGCTGATCCAATTGACGATAGGGCCGAACAAATGTACGATCCCTCGTCGTCTTTTTGAGCATCACGGATCGTGAGAGTACCCGAAGCATCGACCGAGATTCGTCCGTAGGTTTTGTTGGTGAACATGAGACCTTCTTGAGAACCTTCACGACTCCAGAAAATGCTCGGCGGCGGACTGCCCGATGCCGCGCAGTGTAGTGTCGCTGTGCTGTGCAGAGCGATCCGTTGGTCCAGAGGGCGTTGTCTGAACAGCGGACGAGCTGGAATCATAATCGAACATCGTTTCGGAATCGCCCAAAAGAATTTCTCTCCTGAAACTACTTCTGCCGGTGCGTGGTATGCGCGAGTCCTCTTCTTCGTCTCTCCCCTTGCCCCGATCGGAACTCACATTCAATGCTGACTTTCGCCGATGCGGTGACCGTTCCAACCTCGTTCGAAGCCTCGCAGATGTATTCGCCCTGATCGCTGGAGCTCACGTCGTTTATCTCAACGATCGAAGACACGCCCGTACGTCCGTTAGAATTGATTTTCAGTTTCGAGGACACTTCGAGGGGTTTCCCGTCTTTCGTCCACCGGATGCTCGGTTGCGGATCCCCAGCGACGGTGCACTCAAGGCGGACATTTGTGCGGTCCGTTGAGACGACGGATACGTCCTCGGGCTTGACGACGAAATTCGGCTTGCCTGAAAGAAAGACCATGGAGCTCAATACATGATAATAATTGTAGCCGAGCTGCGTCTGAGCACCCTCCGGGACTAATTATTCAGATCCACGTCCAGTCATCACCGAGATCATCGTCAATGAGCTTGGATTCGTGTTCCAACCAATCGGAGGGAGTGTGCTCTCCGAAGGAGATTTTCTATTCCGTTACGACTCGAGCCGGCAACGGTCTCGTTGCCACGATTCACATCTTCATCGGTTACCGAGCTCAATAAGAATTCGTCAAAACCCTTTGTATGCGTCCGCTGCTGGTCTATGTCTACGGCATTCGGCAGTGGGCGCCTCCGGAACGGCCATCTGTACCATGTGTGCGTCTGTGTGCCCAAGTTAAGCTTCCAGCGGCGCTACCTGATCCGCACGCGAACATAGTCATTGCCTTGTTCAACGGCTTCGGCAGATATTTATAGATTGCTCAGTGCATCGTTTTGCTGTCCCGACAGTCGCTGGCTCGAAAACGTTGTTGTCGCGACGAGCGAGCACCCCTAATTCGGCGGGCTGTGGCTCAGGACATGAAAAATAATTACGTCGTTTGGCCGATTTTCTGCCGCTCTCACGTAAAAGCTTCGAGCATACGGGGGGGGGGGGTACAGGGCAGCATCTTTGCAGTGGACAGCGCCGGCTGCCTCGCGAAAGGCAGACGTTCGTACATTTCATCGTACGTTTCGCAGCAGAACATAATTGCAGAATCACCATCAGCACCACCGCCGCCACATCTACCACCGATGCTCGTCGTCGATGCCGCCGCGACAGCAACGAGCGGAGCCAATGGATAATCGTCGCCACTTACACAAATAAAGGTGAGTCTCGATAGACAAGCAGACAGCTCCGCCGGACCGAGCCGATCACCGGTCCTTACACCGACTCAGCATTTCTCCAAAGAACGGCTTTTGCGTGATCTGACAGCTCAAGGCGCTACTGCTCAATCATGAGATTATAAATTTATCTCTGATCCCTCGAAATGTCCAGCGCGTCATAAGCCAACGGAACAATTCGACACACAATACGTGACCGACAGAAAAATAATTTGTTCATTTTAATTGTTCAGAGCCGTGGTACAGATTCCCAGCGTTGGGCGCGGATCATCATCGCATTACACGGAAAGCTTAAGCAGCTCAATTACGCCCTCGTATCCGAAGTCTCCGCAACACCTCGAAGTAGGGAACGTTAGCAGAGTGAGCACCCGGGCCTCTGCGTCCAACGCTCGAATCCTGGCGCTTGTCTTTCTCGCTTAACGTCGGCTCTGATGAACGGGCGGGACCGAAAGATAATAATTCCATTCTCGTAAATTAGAGACGCCCTTGGAAACGCTTAAATACAGTGTATGGACACCGAAGACAGCGACGAGCACAGGACGGCGACACGTAAGAGCAGCAACAAGTGTGGGCGCTCCGATAAGATGTTTGACATGTCGGCTTTGTTTGAGCTCGCCGTCCGTCCGTCCGTCGACTCGCTTGCTCGTCCGTCCGAGGGATGAATCGATGCCCCACAAAAGCTTCTGAGGTCTACGGGACACGTCTGAGCGCTTTCTGTACGTCCGACCCTCAGTCTACCAGTCAGTCGTTCGGTCGGTCGGTCGCTCGCTCGCTGGGTCGGTATGTCTCGCTGAATGGTGTTCAGACTTGTTCTGAGTGCTGCTTCAAGCGGACGATCGAGAACATCGACTGACAAGTGACTGAGAAACGGACAAGTGAAGCAGCGACCGACCGACAATGGCCGCAGACAGACATATTTGCATAACTCGCACCATTGCTAAAGATCGGCTCACGGAGAAATATGTTCAGGGATAGCGTGCACTTCATGAGTCGGCCCTCCAGACCTGAGCTTCGTCGTAAGCGAAGCTATGTGTGTCGCTTGTTATGGACTGAATAAACAAGATTCCGAATCTCGAGTTCTCGGGATCCAGCACGGACCGAGAATCGAGGCGGATATTTCGAATTGTGACACACGCAAGAGAAACGATCGAGGAAGATCGATGCCGGGAGAGAAACTCCGAGGAAATATGACTCACTCGGCCCTACGATTAAAGCGGAGTATCGCCTCGAAGGCGTGCTTTCAGTTTTTAGAGCCACCGGCAACCCGAGAACTTTGTTTCTTAGTCGCCGGACGCGACGCGCCTTCCGGTGAATTAATTCGTCTTCGCACTTGCTCCACCCTTTGCGCTGAGAACAACCTTGAGAAGACTCTTGATTCGACATCATAATCATTTCGTAGTATCCGATCCGACGAGATCGATGACTAAAGAAGTTTTTGAGCACTCGTGGGAAGGGCTCACCATGGGGTTCATTCTCTCGAGAGAAGACCCAAGTCCGGGAAGGCTCATCAGAGCTGCGACCTTCACGCGTAGCGACCGGGGGTCGAACCTTCAATCGTGGATGTCGGGAAGGCTCGATGTGATGCTTCAATTCTCGATGAAAGAGTGATATTTATTCAATCAAAATGAGATAATTAGCCGAGTGATTTCTCGGAGAGCACAAAAAGCCAGGGGAAAAAGTTTCCATCCAGGTCGGGACTTCTGAGAACCAAGCTGAATTCGGAAAAGTACCGAATCGATCCGGCTCGGGAGTCTCCAGAAAGAATATCATACAACAATCGAAATGAAAAATAGTCGCTTGTTTGTGCAGCACTCACGTCGACTCCGGTGACCGGGCCATGACGCCCGTGGAGCCGAGCGGCAACGAGAGCTTTCAGAACATTTTTCAAACTGGACAACTACGACCGGCGCAGCTCGCTCCGCGAGCAGAGATTGAAATCGAAGACGCAGAGCAGTACGTATAAAGCGAACGACGACTTTTCTTTTTATTCTCCTCAACTATCCGAGAAACGCGGACGGTGAGGTACTGTCCAGCTTCGCCAAATCGTCAAGTCCTCTTGCCTCGGAGGAGCTGTTTTCTTTTTGTTTGTTCATTTGTTCTCGATAGGAACACCTCCTGAGCCCTTGCTTGTCAAGCAGATACCTATCTCAGTTGTCTCACTCGTCGGAGTCATAAAACGCCAGGTCCGATAACATCGGACCGTACCGAACCTACGACCCCATGACGGCCGGCAAAGCAACGGGGCACAGCGGGGCAATCAGGAATTAGCAGCTCTTTGCCGCGGGATCGATCGAGGCTCGACGAGGTTAGCACCGGTGATCCATCGATCGTCGCTCGGGGGGTTTATGCCAGTAAACTCCTTGAGTTTACTGGCCGCATCTTCAGACGGCTTGAGAAGGAGGGGAAAAATAATCAACTTCAAAACACGACCAGATTAGCAACGACTGAACCTGTTAAGACACTGAGGCATGAGCGGGGCTCAAAAATCCATAGAATCTAATCTGGTTCTCGATACGGTCTCGATACGTCTCGAGTTGATGAACGAGCAGACATCGGACACGTGAATTCTACGGCGGCGTGCGGTGTTTGCAGATGGTGACGGCGCATGATACTGCTCCGCGGGAAGACAAGCGGCGCTCATGATTCGACAAATCCCCTGCTCATCCAACTAAATTCACCGGAACGTCCGTGGACTTAAATTCAGTCAGACATCTGTCGGCCAGATGCTTGTCAATGCTCCGTGAACGCTCTATTCCTTCTCCTGCTCCAATCCTGCTCCTCGAATTCCGCCCGTCTATCGCCCGGCGAACTCCTCCGGGTCTCTTCACCTACTTTCAAAGAATGCGTCCTCTGAAAAACGTCTCGAGACGCTTTTTCCCTTCGAATTATTCCCTCTCCGCCCCTACAGCGTTTTTCATCATTCCCGGTCCTTAAGGGTTCTAAAGGCCGTTCTCGAGATTTCAACGTTATTTATTTGCCCGCCGTTTTCATCGGCGCCTCGGCTCTCCGGGTCGAGCGCGACGATTAAACGAAGAACACGCTGAAGAGGAACGAAGAGGCGAGATTGAAGAGACCTCAAAAAAACGGAGGCATTGGATTAGGGGCCACCTTGCAGATCTTGTGTGGGACGACATGATAGACTTTCAGTGGCCTAACCAATTTCGGCGCCGAGATCTTGACGCGATCCGCCGTTGCGGTATCAACAATGCTGCGCCGCTTTCAATGCAATCCGAGAACAACGGAGACGAAGTTTCAATTCAGAACGGGTTCCGACGCTTCTGTCGGGAACCTGAACCAGGAATGCCGACGCGAACTCTGGCGACTTACGAGTGCCTCGGAACAGCAAGAAAAATCGCAGAATCAACCGCGGCGGTAACAGTTAGCATGACATGATCGTACGAAGGAGACGAATCGCTCTTCGGAGCTTTTAGATTTTCGTTTAGAGATTAATGAGATCGTCACACTTCGATCAACGGCGGCAGCAGCGGGAGTCGCTGCTGAAGTAGCCGTCGCCAGCAACATCGACGAACACAAAACTCTCCTCTGCTTCTTCTCTTTCTGTTGCTTCCTACGTGCCACCTGCTTCCCTCTCATCGGTTGCAGGGAGAACAGCATTTTATTTTTTCCTGTTAACTTCCTCTCCATCTCGCCGTCCAGCGTGGCATCCATGGCTACCGTGAAACGTTTCTGAGCGATGCGACTCTCACGCGGAATCAGTGACTAACTGTTCGGCGCTTCGACTGAGGAAGACGGATCGTTTTTCGAGGCACAGAACCTTGCGTCTTCCCTCGTTCCTACGCAAGACGGAGCAAGCAGGCAGAAATTTTCACAGAAAATGAAGAACCCGGCCACGACACACGAAGCCTGTCCCCTTGAATGGAAACGAAGAAAATTGTCCTCCAGCATGAAAAAAAGGGCTCCGTGTCTCTACGACTCGGAGAGGTCGAGGGAGAAAAGGTTGGAGCAAAATAGTTCTGACCGATCATGTTCGACACGTCGTCCACGACGACCCAAGCCACCGTGATAATCTCTCCTAGCTCCCTTGCGGCTTATCTCTGCTCGGCTTCAGAACGGTCACGTCGCCGGAGCACGAGCCCTCAAAAGGCATCAATTGAGCATCATCTTGAGGAACGGGATCCAGAACTCCTCGAGTTGAAACCCAGTTTAGCGAGGAAACCGTCATCCGACGCGCGGCTATCCGGACCTATGTATCTATGCGTCCAATTAATGTGATGGCGACGACCATCGTTCGGAGCTCCCTGACCGACGTCGACGACGTCATCATCGCGTCGTTTTCTGTCTGTTTTCGCTGCCAACTGCGGTGGACAGCGATTACTACAGTTGTGCAGTGCTCGCTCGCTCGACGCCGAGATGTTCCCGATCATCGGAAACCGAAATACTGGAGCTCTTATGGAAATATTCCAAGTCGGGAAACTCGTTTCGCTCTCCGAATGGATTCACCGATCGTGACGTTTCCGAGAAATTTCAGAATCGATGTTCGCTATCGTAAACTTTTCCTTGGGCGCTCATTATTTTGGCGGGTGCTCCGACTCGCGGTCAAATCCCCACGGCGAGGATGGCGAGCTGGATCTGGTGTAGATTTGTTTATGGAATAGGAACACTTGACTAGGAACGACTCGGCCCGTAAAAGGATCAATGTGTCTGTCTCACAAGCGAGTTGTGTCGAAAAATCTAAACAAACATAGCCGTTAGAGCAAGTGAGCATCCGTAGCAGCCTTAACGTCGTCGCTTTCTTCTGTTCCGACCGACAAGGGAGGAATTCCACAAACAGCTTCGGAGTGTTCGACGACGGCGACATGAGCAGCTCGACACCGAGTTATCGTGAACCACACGGAAGGCTACCGCAAGCGGTGGCTTCTTCGAGTTTTAATCTCGTAGACGACTCACGTGAGTGACGTTCTTGGAACGACTTTTCGCAACTGAGTTTCTCCACGTCTTCAAATCTAAACATCTTAAGCAACAACAACCCCACACAACAACTAAAACAACAACGCTTCCCGCTTCGACAAGCACCTTGACTGTGGGCTAGGAGACAGACAGGATGCGATGATCAACTAATTACATAACTAGTAGCTCTCGATAGAAAACTCACTTAGCACTCGTAGTCTCGCCGGAGTGGTTTCCCGGGTCCCAACGATGTTGTCCGCTTTACATACATAAGATCCCTGATCCGAGAGTCTCACATCCTGAATGAAGAGCGCTCCGGTGTCGTCGAGCAGTCGTAATCGGCTCTTTCCGGTACCGACATTAACCTGGAAAACGAGTTTATCGAATTCAGTCTGGTGAACTATGAATAAGTCGAATTCAAAACAAGAAATGAGTTGACCGCTAAATAAGTTAAATGAGTCAATTTTTCGGAGCGAGACTGCCATCAGCTGCGAGTGACAATCGACACCTTGAGATTCGCGTCGGCTCTCGCTCTCTATGAGAGGCTCCTCTGGAGGCTTATCGGAGAGTAAACGAAAGTCGAATGTCTAAACCGCGGCTTGGAATCTCATCATAATGATGTTCGCGTTCGCAAATGAATCGATCCGCCTCGGCACGCCGATCATGGACTCGATCTCGCTGATGAAGAGCACGCTCAATATCGGAAGGCAAACGGACACAGGGAGGGAGAGTGACAGAATCTCTGTCTCTCCAAAGAACGAGTGTTATTTGCTTGTTTGTTCGATATCTGTTGAGCCAATAAACTCATCAATCAATCAGTCGGCCTGCCGCTCGGTGCGCGCCGAACGATTCGGCAGCCGGTTACCGGTCGAGGAACTTGATCTCAGCGGGAGCGAGGCTATTGGATTCGCTTGTCGTCGAAAAACTCTTCCTCTGGAGCAGAAGGAAGACCGAGAACCCCAACGATATCGTTGGGAGCCTCTGCTCGGTGGGATTGTTCATGAGCATGGATATTCCGAAACGTCCGGATTTCGTAGGATCGACGACCTCAGTGAAGACGTAATATCCCAGGAAGTCTCCAATTTCTAAGGAGCGAAATTATCGCATCGCCGCGCTAACTCTGAAGCACGTCGGAAATCAGCAGCGTCAGTCACGGCATCTCTCACCGCATCGACTGCGACAAAAAAGATGTCGGACGAACCTCAGCATGGCGTCTTCACCGATCGCTGCAACCGCATACCTACACGCTTCGGTCTCGGCGAACTTGCTATCCTAGACTCGGTGGGAGACAGAGCCGCTGCGACAAAGCGTTCTGACAGATCGTCTTGAGCGTTGTTGTCCAACGTGCTAAGGCGGACGATCCTTCGGAAAAAGCGTCGACCGACCTAATAAAGTGGGAGTCTAGTTTCGCTCGGGGACACGTGCGAATTTATCACAGATCGCGCCATCTGATACTTTGGATCGGTTATATGTTATAAATGATGTCGAGTACATATAACGTGAACTTGGAACAAGGCTCGGCCGACTCTCCTCGTCGCTCTGCCTGGAGTTGCTCCCAGAACAAAAGGCGAGGAGAAGGATGGACCTGAGCGAGCTACTCGGCCGAGGCAAAGGGTCCGGTCTGAACTCAAAAGCGCCACGGATCCAACTCATATCGAGATTCAAACCAACAGGTGCTCCCGCGGTGCGCAGCACCAAGCACCAGCGGGGTCTGAGGCATCGAGAGCACCTAGTCCGAGATTACCGCCGGTGACGGCGGCGCTTGTTCAGAGATATTTTTATGCATACAGACGAATCGAGCGAGCTTTCTGAAAAACTCCAGCTGTCCTGTCTGTCTGCTGGGTGACAACAACAACATCACCGACAACAGCATTCTCCGTAGACACCAGCGGTCGCCTCATCTTTTACGTCGCCTTTTTCTCTCCTCGGATCGTCTACTCTCGTGTCGTTCTTGTTCAACATCGACGGACTATAACGGACAGGAGAAGCATGCGAAACGCGGGCGCCAGAATCGCACGACGACGGCTCTCCGCTAACCCAATGGTCGTCTACGGAGGGGACTGGCCAGCAGTCAAGCATGCCGGAACACAGACAACGAAGATGACGACCACAGAACAGCTCCCACTGTTTCACGGTTTCTCTGTCAAACACAACGAGGGTGTTCTTCTCGCTCGATTTCTCGGTTTTCGAGCCGATCTGTTTTCCCCGCGCGGTTCCTCTACTCCTCGCCGCTACCGTTTACCGGTGGCACTTTTCGGGAAAGCCGCCCGAAAGCACTCTCCACGACCATACTCTTCATTAAGGAATTAGAAGATGAAAGAATTCATCCCTACCCTCCGAGTTCGCTGTGAGACCACCAAAAAAAACGAAGAAACTGAGTCGGCGGTCTCTCCAGCTGATTATTAATTTTTATAAACTCCGGCAAGTGACTGACTCTGGAATGAACTCACCGGTAATCCTTCTTTAAGCCACACGACCGTTGGTTTTGGCACTCCAGCAGGCGGCTCGCATCGGAGCACCGCTGTTTCGCCGAGAGCTGTTCCCACATCAGAAGGAGTGACTTTGAACTCTTCTCGGAGATCTGGATGGTTGAGAGAATAAAGTTTCGTCAGATTCGCCACTGGAATCCCCGAGATGGACGGATGACATGTCACCCTCCGTCGCGATCAATAGGGATTTCTGTTCGCTGTTCCCCCTCGAGACTCCTTCAACCTCATGGACTCGGCCGTACTCACATGCGATGCTCAGGGTGGCGTTCCTGCTGCGAGTGGTTCCAGCTTTGTTAACGGCCTCACACCAATAAACTCCGGTGTCCTGATGGGAAACGGACAAGAAGAACAGAGTCCCTCCAGAAACCGTGCTGCCGCCGTGGTTTTTCACCAGTTTGCCTTTGTGATACCAATTCACCTGCTGGGACCCTTCTGCCCCACAGTTCATCTGGGCCGGATCATCACGGAGAGCGACAACGTCCGATGGGTGCTCCGTGATTTTTGGAAGATTGTCTGCAAGGGAAGAAAACAATGATGAATTACCCACGTGTCCACAGTTCAACATCGACCGATCTCGTGACATCAAGCGTAAGAATCCATCCGGTAGCAGGTTACTGCAAAGTCGATCCGTTTGGAATCACTATTGGCCGCCCCATTCGACTAGGTACATTCCTCACGAGTCTTGACCCTCGAGTATTTTAATCGATTATCGATCCCACATGCAACGCTGTGTTCAGGTCGGAGTTGAAATCGTCTGTGCACATGCCCACCCCACCGTTGAATTTCGGGAGGCTTACGTGCACGTGCCTGACCATGTGAGCGATTCGTGGGGACACGAACAGTCATTTGGAGCGGCGGTAGTGGTAGGAGAAAGGAAGAAGGGAAACGACAGCCACCCTCTAATGATCTGCTCGAGTGCGGATCACTCCTACAGCGGCATAGGCAGTAGCATCTGGATCATCGAACGGTGACTCGGTCGTCATAGTTCGACGGTGCTGTTTGGGTCGCTTTTTGGAACTATTCGACTCGAATGTCGGACTCCGAATGAACTTTGAGGCCCGGTCGCTCCTCCATTACTAGGGGTAGGTAGAGTCGGCCGGGAGCACCGAGACCAGATCAACGAGTCATACGGCAGAATAATTTAATCCGATGACATCATTGACGATCCTGAGCGAACTAGCCACTCGCTAGAGGGGGAGGAGAAGAATGGGGGGCAGGCGAAATAGAGATCACGAAGCGCTCAGTCTTGAGTAATTTCGATGAATCCGGGAAGTTCGTGCGAGACCGCTCACCGGTGAAATCGCCTCCGAGTTTTGAGAAGCGCAGTTCACGCCTCGAAAGGAAACACATGTTGTCTCGAACAACAGATTGGCAACGACCTGGAGCTATCACAAACAGGAAGATGAAGTTATTCTTCCAAAAAGAAACAAAGAATTAGTCGCGGCCTTGAACGCTTCCAAGCCTCGCGTCAGACACAACATCACTTGCAGCAGACGAGCGGGATTCTCGATTAAGCGACGAATAGCGTGTCGAGGGCCCCAAATAGCCGATAGCAGCGTCGTAACGAAACCATGAGCTCGATTCAGAGCTGAACAAAACCGTTTCTTCATTTTGACTTTGTGAAGTTTCACGCTCCGCCATCGGAATTTCCTTTCAATCCGGCGGGCTGTCAGAATCCCCGGCGCGAAAATATCCGCCGACTTCATCCCTGTCACCAAGTTCTGATTTGATTGTTGGCTCATCTTTTGATTACAGACATTTCCCGAGGATTAGCAACACACAGAGGATTCTCAGCGACATCGTGGGAAAAAGACGAATAGGCCGTTCCGAAACGTCATGCGACCGAACGCACAGGTGGAAAACGACGAGATCGAGACTCGTGCAGGATGAGAGCGGGGAGTGAGGAGGAAAGGGATCCGCGGGGAAATCGCAGAATCGCCTCCGGCCTGAACGGAGTTTCCACAGGCGGGCACTCACACATTCACTCTTAGAGAAGGGATGAAATTCGCTCGAGGAAAAAGAGCCGTGATCGCCTCCTGAGTGGTGGGAGGGAACGCCCTACTGTAATCCATTGCAAATTGGCTGAACGAGAGAATCGTTTCTTCTCCATTTTCGCACACAAGTCAAACGAGCACGACCTGTCACTGCCGATCGTTGGCGGGCTCGTTCGCTCCTACACTCACTCACTTATCCGTTTACTAGGCTAACTCTGCCAGAATGCGCCCGGAAACCGTGAGAATTTGTCTCGGAGTGTTGTTTACAAGACAACAAGGCCTCCTCCATCCCTTCGTCCGGTTGGCCGTCCCTTGGTCCGTCGTCGGCTCCGAATCCCAGTTCCAGAGCGTCTTCCGGAGCGTCGCAGCCTCCCGCGCTGGTGCGTGGGCCGGTCCCGGATGATCTATTTACATCCATATATTGTTTTCACGCAATGGTACGGGTCGAATTCCGGTCACAGTTATTCCGGATATCACCTCATGTTAGATATTCCGCACGGGAAGATCTGCCAGAAATCTACCGCATACTGGGGAAATACGCGACGCAAACGACGCGTATTTCCTCTTTTTCGAACCCAGTTTTATTGACTTTTTTCCGTCGCTAAACGACAGACGAGCGGTGTGAAGTAGGTGCAGTATATCACGACGATGATTCGCAGATTCGTTGGCCGGAGCATAGAGCGACCGATCCATCTGCCCGGCATGGATTGGTCGTAAAAGTCGAAACTTCGAACTCGCTCGCAATTGAAAGCGCCGTTTCGCGATCTGATTTGTAATCACGACGTCTACCACAATACGCAGAAGCTTCCGCAGTCGGTCTGGTTGTCGAAGACGCGCGTTGTCTCCCGTTTTTTTTCATTTCGTCTCGTACCGTGAGTTCTCCTCTCCCTTTCGTCATAGGGCACCGATGATGGTGCGCTCCGATGCCGTTCGTGAGGCGACGTGGAGGTCCAAGATCGAGCATTCCGAGCGGTTCGGTCGGTCGGAAGGTAGGTAGGTAAGTAGGTACAGAAAGAGCAGGCAATTGACGAGTGAACACCGTACCCGACGCGAATTTCTCCGACGAAAGCCGTTGGGAAAAATCCCGAGCGAAGCTCTGCACCCCTCTCCAACTTTTGCATAATAGCCACTGGACCTTGTGAGACCTAGATTCTGGGCGACGTCGACGACGACAATGTGTCCGAAGAGACGACGGTTTATGAAACTTTGAAATTCTAATGAGGAGCTCGATCAAGAAAGCGAATCGTGGACGTTCATCGCTGACTCCGATGCATATCTCAATCAAAGCATCTGCTTGGTCGGGTCGGGAATGATCGATTCAACGTTCGTGTGTCCATCGTCATTTCAGACAGTTCGAAACAACTGCCACCGATGTCGTCTGCCGCTGACGGTTCTATCCAATCGGTCGATTACGACTCTGTGTTACGGCTCGGGGATCAAACGATTCGAAGTCACCCATGCAGCGGGGCTGCCGCTGGCCTGATGGCGGGTTTCTCAAGACACAAGTTTTTCCACGGTCAAATAAACTCAAAAAAGGGGCTCGCTCGAACTCAGGGTTGGGGGGTAGGGGGCGCTCTCCGGGGTGGCAACCGTGCAGAGTAGGTAGTCAGGGAAAGCGGTGACAGACCAGGTGAGAGCCGGCGTTTTCCCATGCCAAAATCGATAGAAAGCTTCAGCAGCGAAGCATGAGATCCGAAAGTCAAGCATGGGCCGTGGGCATCACGAAGCACGAGTGTCAGTCATGGCGCACGGTCCCCGCACGCTGTGACGTCGCCGTCAACGCCCGCGCCACCGACGTCCCCCACGAATACTTAATTTTATTCGAATCAAACAAAGTATCGCTAGGTCGGCCGTCTTGGGAACTTTTTGTCCACTTCGGAGCTCCGAACTGGATATTTTGTCTGTGCTCGGAGTTTCTCGCGATGAACCCGGGAGCGGTCGGAAAATGAAAACTGATCTCAGGGCTTGAGCTCCGTTGAAAAAATTCTGACAAAAACCGAACCCTTTCCGAAGCATGAAACCAAAAACGTTGGGAGAGGAGGAAAGTGCGCGCGATGACGCAGCGGCAGCAGGAGCGGATTAAGAGTCTAACAAGACTTCAGTCAACTTCAAAGGGGCTACTTTCAGCGCCAAAGTCTGCCCAGTACAAAATGTTCGGACCTCGAGCGGCACCTGTGGGGTACCTCCTGATGCCCCAGATGCATCAGAGAAAAAAAAGACAAGGGCGGGCGCGCTTGATACATTCGGAGGGAGAAGGCGGGAAAGTAGGTAGATAGCCAGATAGCCAGATGATAGCTGACTTCGAAACGAGCGAGAATGCGTGAGGCTCCGAGGTGGTGGTGTTAAGAATTAACAACTATTTAACCTCAAAGGAGCTCGCAGCGGAAAGTCACCGAGGCAGCCTGGCAGCTAGTCAGGCAGGCCATGAATCTAGCTCAAAATTAGCCGATGAAGCTACGATGAAATTCCCCAAACGTCGTCAACTCTCTGAACAACCGGTAAGCTGGCGAAGCCGTCCAACGAGCGAACTAACGAAGAAATAAGCGAGCGAGCCGACGAACGGAGGGCCGAGCAGAATGGGTGCGGATCTTGCACTCGAGCGAAATTATCTGATCACGTCTACGCCGTAAAGCTTCAAGTACGAATTATGGTAATGGCGTTATGACAATCATCAACGCCGTCATCATCAGCACCACCGCCGTGATTACGGTCCGTTTCGACAACTGGCCGCAACTCACTTCGTTACTATACCCGAAAGTCACGCCGTGACACAACAGGTACAACGATCGTACACGAGCGCCCGGTACGTCTGACGGTACGTACGTTTGAAGCGGTCGGGGTGCCACAGAATCAGCCCGCAGGATCCTTGTCCGCAGAATCTCTGCTCCCTGCATTAGCCCTGGTATTAGGACACGACGATAATAATTAGGAATAATCAGGACCCGATTCTAATCGACTTAGAGATTTGTCGATCGATGGAGTTTTCGATTCAATTTTATGGCAGATCCAGAATAGGCTCCATAGTCGTAATTAGAGATGAAGGAATGATATCTCATTGATTGCATTTTCTGATGTTCGATGAATCTTTTACGGACGTCAAGCGAAGTCGATTGATTAAATTCCCCCATCAGAAGGGGAGGACTATTGGGCTTCAACTCATGATGCTTGATCTTTAATCGGGCGAATGCTGCAGCAACGAATGGGCTCATCGGTATCCGCGTAAGCTCGGGGTTTCAGACACAGCTGCAACTGTCCTGAGGTGTCACGCTTCCAGAAATGTTGACCAGCGGACCTCTTCGGTGCCATATGGGCACCCGCATAGGTTGGGCGTGTTGGGCTGCGTTGCCGGCTGCTCGACCGGCCGTTCGCCTGACTGACTAGATTCGAACCCTTATTCGAGTATGACGGAGCCGACGACGGCCAGTTACGGTCCGTAGATGGACCGGTAGATGGATCGACGAGATCCCACAATTCGATATCAGCGCTCACATCTCTCACAGCAACAAGTTGTGTCGGAGGGATCGCGGCGATTAGTTTTTTTTTCAAATCAGAGTTACTCAGAACAGAAGACCGAGCCATAACCGAGCGCCGGACCGTGAACTCGAGCAATGGCTGCTCAACAACCTCTTCGTGGAACGGGTGCCAGGTCGCGTAATGGAGCCGGTCCAGGCGCCACTGTTCTCCACGAGTCTAATTTTCGGCACTCGGAGTGTCTGCAGGTCGATGTAATTCTTCCAGGATCTCGAAGATGCCGCCTCTGGAATTCACCTGGAGCATTCGTCGAACAATCAGATGGAGGTCTCTGTGTCACTATGGAGCGCACCGAGCGTCGGGGTTTTGCTGCTGTGATGGGCTGGGTCGGTCAGATGTTTTGTTTTTTGCCGCTCAAACCATTTTTCCGTTCTTAGCACATGATCGTCTCGCTGTTCTCTGTCACTCAAGACACGACCCAAGCGATACCGCTGGCGCTGTCGGGCCGATACGAGCAAGTCGAACGGTTGGTTCGCTCCATCGGCGCATACTACGCGATCCCCGTCGTTTCTACTGTGAGTTATTTTTGTCCCGTCTGGAACATAAGCCGACTTTGTTTTGCGTCATTGCTTTCGTGTTCGATTGTGCCACATAGATCCGGCAACTCTCTGGATCTTCAGATCTGACGACGCGACGATCGGGAATCGTCACCAAGCATCGGCTGAACCTTCCAACTAGTTCCGGGTGCCGTGGAATTTCTCTTATTGATTAAATGCAGCGTCCGACTCGGATATCGTTCCGGAAGAGAAGGAGGGGCCGAGAAATGGGCAAAGTAGGAGATTCTGGGGCCCTCGCCCTCCGGGTCGAACAGCAGAACCAGGACGCCCGTCGACGATTTGATCGGAATCGTCAGATGGTGACACACAGGCGGAAAAGCGAGCGAGCACCTCTCCAACAGAACGCAAGAATGTTCGGCGACCCGGCGGCGTCATTGTCATGCAGATGCCCACATACATAAGTGGCTGTACCATGTGTGCTCTTTTCGATGCTTATCTCTTCTGCTTCTGTCCTCGCTTCCTCTCACTCTCGAGACCTTCTGCTATGGCCGAATATCAGCGACCGAATTCGTCATCAGCGACGAGCACCTCAGCCTCACACAGAAGACGAGGAGCCCGTCACGGCGAGCGACATACAATGCGGACCGAGGGTCGCAGTCTGGTATTCGGACTCCTCCGAGAGGGGTCCCCACGTATCGGTCTCTCGTCTCAAAGATTCGAGCGTTCGTCTTCTATTTCTTTTGTTGCGCATCATCAAGAATAGCTTCTGGTTTTTCGGGAGAAAAGTTTTTCTTTGACTTCCTCCCTCCCGTCTCTTCTGGCTTTTCGGTTCAACTTCAGAAGTAAAAGTTTACGACTCCAGATTTTTGTCTAAGGCTCAATAGAGCTGTTAACGAGAACGCCACGGATTTTTCAGTTCGTCGGAGAGATGCGCGTTCTCGCAATAAACTCTCCAAGTCAACACTTCCCTCTCGGCCAGCGCAGATAGAATGGAAGAGCGAATGAACTGATAGAAGAACGAAGGGCAGATCCGAGGAACTCGGCAACGGTTATCAAGCGAGCTACCGCTCACGATCGGAACGTAGACGTCGCGGATCTCGATCTTCCATTTCGTTCCTTCGTCCGACCGACCGTACGCTTTTCGACAGTCATTGCCTGAGATAAAGAACACTCGACCGATGAAGGCTCGCGAGCGTTTCCAATCAAATGACGATCAAGAGCGGCTTCTGTTTCCACGTCGTAACCACTCTGCGAGGAAGGAATCAGGTGTCTACGGCGTGAACGGTTTTTCCGGCTGCGCGGATAGGGTTCCGTGGGGTTCGCCTATGGACCGTCAGAGCGGGTCGCCGATCGTTCTTCTACGCGTATTCAGGTATCCGGTGTTTGTTCCCAGACGAATTCCCCCAGCTCCCCGAGTGTATTCCCAGAGTCGATTCCCCCGTCCTCCTATTCACGACTCCATACTGCGAAACAAATCCACTTATTCACCTGCTGCTGAATACACCGGCGCCGACGAAGACACTTGAGCCGTCGGCGGCAGGACCAGCTGTCGGGACGAGGCGTCAGAGCGCGCATGGTTGAAACTCTTCTCTCTCGGGAGAAGAAACACGGGGCGGGAAAAGCAGCGAAATTACGTCGAACGTCAAAGTAACGAAGTCTGATGAAAGAAATGAAGCAAACCAGCCGCCGCCGCCGCCCGCCTGCCGGAGGCCGTAGGCAGCTGGGAGGACAACCTGCCAGTTAGTTTGCGAGGCAGCCTGTTAGTCAGGCTAAGGAGCGGACCGACGCACAGACATCCAAACTGACTGACTGGGATAAAGTCCAACACCAGCCCTGTCACCCATGGAAGAAGCCGGCTAATTGCCTAAACTGGCGGCGCCACTTCGTGCGGGATGAGGGCGTGCTCCAATGAGACGAGCACCCGCAACAATCGGCTGAGAAATCAGGCGGCTGACTCCCCGACCAGCTCAGTCCCACCGATCTGACTGAATGTCTGAAACACCGCCGATCTCGTGGCTAATCAGAGACGCAGACGCCGCGATAGCCGGAACATCATGACAAATGAAACCGTCCGCGTGATGAATAAAATCACGCCCGATCAGTGTCGCGATAGCGGAACTGATTTGGGCTCTGTTCCCGACGTCGGGATCAAGGATTCCCGCGATCGGATCCGAGATGGCTGCCGGGAACACTGAAAACCGTCCCCCGCTCCCTCGTTGGGAAACCGAGCGATCGATCCACCACTCGAATTGATGAATCTCTGGATCGGAAAACTGAAGAGCTGTCGTTCTCCTCCGATCGAAGCTCGTCGTCGGGGGGTGGGGAGACTGCAAGACGGTCAAGTTTAATCAGAGCGAACTCCAACGCTCGAGATTCCGCTCCGAGGTACGGTGGGTCGATGTGGTCGGGCGGCGCGGTGGACTGACATTGGGGTGGGTAGGTGTCTGGTCGCTCAGATGGGGAAGGCAAACGACCGAGAGGGCGGGTGGGGTGGGCGTCACGATCCTTCCAAGATAAAGACAATTTAATAGCTCCGTGCAAGTGGGAGGACGGCACGCTTGAGCTCTTTATGGCGATGCCCCCGCCACCTCATTTCCCTCCTTCGCCCACAAGTTGGGGTAATCTTCGCAGTTTGTCTTTTCCGTTTGGGAATTTTAACATTTTTTTCCCTGTGCTCTCGGCTTCCCGTGAAATTCTTTCAAATCCCCAAAGCCCGCGATGGGCGCAAAGCGGAGGAAAAGCGTGATTGCGGCGCTCAATCAAGGCACCCGTAGGAAAATTTATGGCTTCCTATATTGCACCACTTTGTGGAACGAGCGAGCAGAGTCGATCCGTCTGTTCGTCTGACTGTTTTTCGTCGTTCGTAAGCGAGCTCCCTCGGCCTGTCTGGGCCCCATTGTGTGGCCCCCGATTCTCGGAGGTGGTCTGTTTCAGTACAATATGCCGTAATGTCTATGCGTCGGTCGGTCGGTCGGTCTCGCCGTCTATCTATCCATCCATCCGAGTACTCCACTTTGTCACTTTGTCGTCTATCAGTCGTATCTTTTCCGTCGGCTATCTGAATGAGCTTACTGACCGAGTACATATATGAGTGGAGAGGGACGACAACGTCAGCTAATTACCATCGTCGGAGCGTTTCCGCTGCTCTAACGCGAAGCGCTCGTCGTCCGAATGACGTCTCGGAAATCAAGCGCTTTCTTCCGGCACGTCCCAGTTGCCTGTAGAGTGGCGTGGAATTCTCTTCTCTCGACAGACAGCAGAGCCGCCGCTCGCACGGAACTCGTTCGGAAACGGCACACTCGGCAACTACGATGATCGTCATTCGGCGAAATATCGACTGACGCGACGTCACACATGTGCCGTCGTCGGGTTCGTCTGTCTTCCCCCACCGAATAGGAATACCTAATAACACTAATAAAGCCTTTCCGCGTATCACAGCCACGGGTTCGTGTAGCTCGGTTGATTTCTTCGGCACCCATCACCGAGTCCATTCTGTATGCAGATTGAGCAATCTAAATGTTCAGCTATGATTGACCGATAACGAGCGACCGGAGATGGGGGTCCGGGCTGCGAATACGTGGACGACGCGCGGATGCCGCGCGGAAAGGAGGGAACGGCGAGTTTATGCCTACACTGCATGTCCGACGCCCATCGAGGACACAAGGTCCCGGCTCGCCTCGGTTACGGTATACCTACTCCAATCGCCACTACAACGGGAACCTCAAACGTGCACCCAGACACGCTTGAGAATGGGCAAACGTCAAAAACGGAGCGATTTATGGCCACTGTCGCTCCACCTGGACAAGATCACAGCCGAGACCGTCTCTAGAGCGGACGAGCGACCGACCGAGGTCATAACTCGGCGCGCCGTAGATGCTACGCGGAGCTTCGTCTGAAACCTCGACGTCGGCCGGTACGTCGACCGTCATACGAGAGCATCATCGGAACGGTGAGGTTGGGACGGGTCAAAGGAGAAGGGTGGGGGCGTAAACTCGCCACATGAATGAGATGTTCGCTACGGCTGTGGCGTCGACACCGTCGATCGCTATCTGTGACGTACGGTTATTGCACGAGACCTTTGCCGCGTAACCTGCGTCTAACGCTTTTTGCAAGTTGACCGAGTGAGCGAATGGAGTACGCTGTCAAGTTCGGTGGCAAAAGGTCTACGTGCTGCTCGTGCAGAAGCACCGTATCGGTGAAATATGGCCTCCGCTGCCTCCATCGCTAGGCGGTCCTAGCCTGACCTGGGATAGGCCATGGCAGCGTTTGATTCATCGCGCTTTACCATAGATGACCACTGTCGGCGGCGGACTGCATTAGAGTCCGCTTCGTTGTCGACGGGTGAAGCCAAAGGCCCGATGCTCTATCATCGAACAAGGTGTGAGGGAGGGCGAGCTGAGGGGGCAAGAGGGCTGACTTATTAGCTAACAGTCGGCAGAGCGTGTGCCGGCTCGAACCATTACGCATCCGGCGGCGTCGCACAACGAGATAGCACCGATGCCTGTGGCTATGTTTCGTCTGCCGCCGCTGTAGCTAGCTCTGCTCTGTCGGTCGGTACAGCGACGACGCGAAGAAAGGCTCCGGTGGTCCATTGTGCTCGACCGGCAGGACAGACAAACCGATGTTTGGACGCATGGAAGGACGGACGGACGAACGGAAAGACGAACGGATGGACGGAACACAGAAGAAGCGTCCCGTTGTTAAATTTTCTCTGCTCGTCGACGGCGGAGAAACGACGACTTGGGCAACGATAGATCTACGATGTTGAAACTGCGTTGGGTCGTATAGGCGCCACGTCTCCGTTCGTCCAGTGTTCCTCTCGTTCCTTCGTTTGTTTGCCACTGCCGCACCGCTCATTGTTGGAGGCGGTTGACGATGACGCGAAGGCGATCAACCTCAGTCAGATCGGAGACCTGACGACACTCTTTTCAAATTTTACGTTTCAGATTTCCGCGATCTGAACCTTTGCTTCTGCTGCTGGAGGAAGCAGAGAACAGAAGAAACCACACCGACGGGTAGGGGCAGAGTCGTCCAGCGAACGGTTCAGGTCGAATGACTCAACGCATTTACGAACGGAGGTACGAGCGGGCTCACGTAGACGATCACGATGACGAGGCTCGAAGGAGTCGGGGAAGGCTCCAGAAGGGAGATGAAAAGGAAAACCCGAGCGATATCGCGTTCGTTTTTTTATCGAGCCGAGTTCACTCCGAGTTGCTCCCAGAACGGCCTCAAGTCTTCCGAAGCATCGGGCGCTCCGACGATTTTTCCCGTCTCCCCGGAAAGGCGTTCTCGTGGAATCTCCAGATTGACCGCTCCGGAACGCTCGTCGATCCATCGCTCGTTCGAGTCGAGCGCGGTTCGATGGAGGAATCCTTGAGAATATTGTCTGGTGACTGCACATTCCGGGTCGAAAGCACCATTTGTTCATTTAAACATCATCTGTTCCTGTTCTCACCATTGCCTTCAACAGCAACAGCGGCTCCGAAGTCGAGTACGATGCCTTATCGCTGGGTCCACTCAAAAGCCAACCAACTGTCGACGTCGCGCAGCCGCGTGGCCTCACTCGCTCGGAAGGAATCTCGATGGTGAACAAGAGATACAATTCTTACGCACCTGCGCACATACTTGCTCGTCCGTTTTCGTGGCCTGGCTTGCGGGCGACAGACTTGCATTGACTCGTTGCCGGTGGGTACTCGTCGTAGCCACACAGTCGCTTTCATCCTCAAATCCGACAATCAGACAAGAGGAATTGCGCGAGCCGACGAACCCATTGTACGACGGACAACAATGAGTTCTGTCGAACCCTCTGACAGACACCAACCGGTCAGCCGGCGGAGTCGGTTCTCTCGTCGGTCGCCGTGCGATCTCGAAGGCGACATCGGACGTCTCCGATCGCCGGACGACTATCTCCATGAAGAAGCGATTGGAGCAGCAGACCGACTCGATCAGAGCTCCAATCAAGAGGTGATCGACATGCTCGTGCAATGCGGAAAGGGAACAGATTCTGCATGATACGCTACAGATCAGAGAAGCGACCCGAGCCCGTCATCGTCCGGTTCAGAAATCTGAGTGCCGTCTCCGACGCCTTCCGTCCCATGTATCGATGGGTCGATGTCGCAGAGCGAGGAAACCATCCCAACTACAGGGCTCGCACTCACGAGACCTCGGAGCGAGCTCGGGTTTTTGAGTCTTCTCGAGCTCAGACCCAGGAAGAAAGGCGGACCGGAAGCGTGAGTTCCCCGTAGACAGGAGTCCCAGAAAGCATTTTCTCACGACGACTGAGGTCGCAAGACTCGCAGGCGAGATCTTTCCGGTGCTCTCGGGATGCGAAAGGTTTCTTGCTCGTTTCCTTGCCAGCTTGCCTGCCAGTTCGACTCGGTGGCTGGACTGACTTGCACCAGATGGCTTCGAATCGACGATCTCCTCAAGTTCAGAAAAACGAGCTCCATACGACGATGATGGCGGCAGCGCAGCGCTAGAGAGAGCCGATGAGGCCCCTCACAGCGCACCTCACAATGCACCTCCTGTGAGCACCGTCCCCTCTATCAGCACCTCAAACTGGGCTCTGCGAGAGAGAGAAAGAAGAGCCTCCACCAAAAGCCAGTTGTTGTCTTCCCCTCTTTTAGGGCCACGAGATCTCCAGCAAAAGCAACAACACACCGCCAGCGATTGCATGAATGTACTACGACGAGAGCGGCGAGATACGCCATCGCCTCCGGGAGTGCAAGCGGCAGTCGGATCGGCGAAATCAATGGCAGTTGGCCAAGTAGTCGACCGATCCAGTCAAAGCTAGTCGGAGCGGTAGGCATGGATTAGCTTTTCGAGTGGTACTTGAAGTGATTTTTGAGTGGCACCTTTGCGGTTGCTTCCTCTCGCCATTAACTAACCGACTGACTGCCCGACCGACTGAATAGCAGAACTTACGAAAGCGAGAAGGGAAACAGAGGCCCGCCAGCGTTGAAGTCTCCAACGGCACCGCGAAGGGACAAACAAACGGCAACATCCACTAGTAGTTCTGAGATAAGAGAATAGGAGAAAATCGCTGTCTGCCCGTCACTTATGTAAAAAAATCGTTGGTCTCCTCCGCAGAATATGCAGAGTACTTCTGACGGGATTTTTGGGTCGGAGAGCCGCTTTGAAAACCTTCGCCCATTTCGGTTCCCGACGTGGTCGCATCGAAACAAAAAGCGAAATGTCACAGAGCGGGTTTCAAACTCGAGGAAAATACGTCGGGTTCTCTTCTGATGCTGCTGTTGTCTTGGAAATGCTTATTCGCACACGTTCCCATAGGCAAGTTGTCTTTGTAGCAGCAGCCGCGGCGGTCGGCGTCGGCGCTAAGCGTAGCTAATAGCGGAACATATCGGCATCGTAAATAAGTTGGAGGAAAAGAGAGAGACGACGACGAGCAGGAAGAGGAACGAGAATAAATTACGCGAACTGACCGAATTTATGAAGCGCATCCTCCTCCTTATCCTTTCCGATCGAGTAACCGAGTGAGAAGAACAGATGCTCTCGAGCAACCGATTTGTCTCTCACACTTCTTCGCTCGCTCGTTTCTTCTATCGTCTGACCGTCAAGCCGTCGGTAGGTACCTACAACTGATCCCTACCAACGACGGTAGCAGCACCGCTAGGTGTAGTCGTTCCAGTCGCCAGCGACACATCTTCTTCAACATATCAGTTCACCTCCCATAGATGCATATGCCGTACTTCAACGAATTTTATTGCTTGCTATTCGATGTTTCCCTCGGCGTCCGGGATGGCTAGCTTATAGCCTCGACATAACTAGACAGTCGTTTTATATGGCGGCAGCAATCAGCAGTATCTCACCAACGCGACCGTCGTCGTTGTCGGGGTTCTGGCATCGAAAGCGGCGATGTTTCCGATCGCGTCTCCCCTCCGACAGAATAGAGCTTATCCCGAGGAGTTCTATTTGCTTCTTGGATATTTCCTCCCCATGGGAAACCGATCGACATCTCCGCTCGAAATCCAACAATCCGAGCTATTCGATGATCACTTCTAGTTCCCTCATCATGATTTCGACTGACTCGGGTGATTTCATTAAAATACTCGATTCTGTGCAAGCATCCCAGTGCTCCAGAAAACACGAGATAGCTTGTCTGGAGATCAGTCCTCGTGGGTAGATCCCCACGTGTGACCACGCTCGAGACGCCGACTGTCGTTCTCGGCTTCCGCGCTGTGGCCGGCCCGTCGGTCGCTCAGTCAGTGGCTCGCTCGAGACCGACAGCCTGGTTAACTGGCCGAATGTGCAGAAGCGGAAGCTGCCATCTGGAGCCCACACCGTTTTAGGGGGCACAAACATAGTTACTCGCCAGGATCCATACTCGGCTGGAGAGAGGTGGTGCCGTTTGTGTTTACTCTGGATCAGCCCCGGGCTAACTATATGTGTATATGACAGAAGGCACTCTCCGGACGACCTCACCGATAGACGGACGCTGTCGTTCAATATTTCCAGCACGAAAGTCAACGGACCTAGCTGGCGCGCTTCATCCCTCTCCTACTCGCAAGTAGTGAGCTCGTTGAGTCAATAGCGGCTGCTTCCATAATACCAAAGGTACACTCTCGTCTACTTTCTCGTAGTCGAGCGTTCGGCCGGCCGACCGGCCCACCGACCGACCACCGGGCGGCCTACCCCGCTGATTAACACCCAGGTCGCTATCGGCGGGGTGTTGCAGTAGGCTAACAAAGTCCGTAAGAACCATTCAAGCTGGTCTAAGACGTTGACGACGTCAGAACACTGACAGAGCGTTTTAGGAGCGAAAATTGAGAGGCGAACAAAGGAACCTGAAGATACCTCGGACTCGAGTTGAGCGCGGAAACTACCGATATCAACTCCGAGGCTCAGGAGGGCACACTCATGTCGTTCTACGGAAGATCGCTACAAGATTATCTCGAGCTTCATTCCCAGTGATCGTCGTCCGGAGCGAAAACGGAGACATATCATTGGATTGAAGTCTGCTCATGATTTTATATTTTCCTAAGCTGCTCGACTATTCCTGCCTCGACTCCGGCTGCTGCCCTTCGCTCGTTGGTTCGGTGTCGACCTCTGCAAAAACTCGAATCGCTGCTCCTTATTAATGAGAAGAGTAGACAGCTGGCCGCAAAAATATTTTTTCTTTCGTCTTTCGCTTCCTTCATTGACCGTTATTAATATACAAGTTTAAGCGGCATGTTGTCTTCTGACGCTTGTTTGGGCACGGTCGGAAGAGAAACAGATCGGGAAGAAAAACCATCAACGGAAGCATATTTTCGTGTTTTGAAAACACAAACTATTTCCCCGCTCCCGGACGAGGGCTTTTTCCCTTTTTCCTTTTTGCTTTCGGTTTTTCAACAGTTTAACCAGAATCCAGATATGGCATGAGCAGCCGCGGCGACATGGGCAGCCACGGTGGCGGCACGGGTCTGAAGAAGACTGTTTCAAACTCGTTTGATATAAATGAGATCCGAGCAGAGACGTTCGGCCGTGCATGAGCGATCACGGAGGGTCCCTAGAGCATTTTCAAGTGGAAAGTAGGAAAAGCGAGAGCGGTCGACCGACGAGCTCAGAAAGAAAGATCCCGACACCGTCTGGGACGAATAGATTCCACAGTTTACGACGACGACGACGAAGATGACGCTCGGAGACCGTTTTGGAGAAAATTGGTCGCTCATTAAATGATCCTGTTCTTCTGCGCGACGCCCCGGTATCCGAGGTACGAGAGAAGAAAATGGAGACGGGGAAGAAGAAAGAGGGAAAAACTGGAGTACATACCCCTCAGGGAACAATCGGCAATTTCGCTAACGCTCTAAAAACCTCTGCCTCGGCTCTCTCTATGTCGCTTTATCCATTAGGTTTGGAGGGACCTACTAAACTCCGAGGCGGCTCTGTGGCAAGTCGGCGAAGGTGGGAGGGGGTGGAAGGGGGAGCTAGCGAGCGGAAGGATCCGTTCGGAAAAAAAAGGAGTCGTCGGGCAGGGAGGGCTCTGTGAAGAGGGACGAACGAGCATGGGGAGCTGCGCAGGCTTGTTCAGTTATCTCGGTAAGTCTTCAACTCTTTTAGGATCGAATCAGCCTTCCGCTGTCATCTAAACGAAGTGCTGAGTAGGCTCGCCCGCCTCGGGATAGATCGAACACACGGGACGCCCAAAATTGAGGGAAGAAGAACAACGAATAGCGACGTGTAGCCTCAAACAGTCAGTCGGTGGGCGCGTCCGTCCGTCCTTCCGATAGTCCAGTAGTCAGGAGTAAGAGGATAATTTCATTACAATCAAGCTTGTAGCGCCTTTGTTCAGGCAGAGATAAACATGCCTCCAGCTTCCTTGATACTACGCCTGATTGGACACACGGGGCATCTCGTGAGCTCCGGGTCGGGTCAGGGAAAAGGTTCCCGTGCCAGATCTGAAGCTCTCTAGAGAAACACTTCGAAAGGACGATCGGAGGGAATTTTGCCAAGAAGCTTCGCTGCTTGAAATTCGGGCTCCGCTTGAAAATCCCCACGAACAGCTCGACTCCACGGCTCTCGAGCTCTCACGTAAAGTTCAGGTACGAGCGAACCGACCCCGGCTGACGTGTGTACGTATCAATTAAACTGTCAGACGAGCCCATGGGAGGGGATTAGGCTTCTTTTTGAGAAAAATCTGACCCCTGCTCGGAACGCCCCGATGCCCCCGGACGCAACAACTGCTCTCCTCTTTGTCTTCACGTCGAAATCTGTCGGAGTAGATGGGAGCAGTTTTCGCCCATTCCATCTTTCCTCCACCCAAGTATTCTGCATACCCGCTAGCATGTTGCGAGGTTCGCCCTCCGAACTACCGAGACAGTGACACAGTTTCGACGGCGATCGTCCACGACATTTCATGTCACCTGTCAATCATTCGTGTCGAGACAGTCCTCGGGCGGGAATTAATTTTTCCACGAGTCACGTTACCGCTCTCGAACGCAGGTCGATCTTTAAAATTCGTTCTTCCCCTATTTCCCTCCTCTTCCGAGTCTCGTGCAAGGCTCGTTACTGGGGGGAAATTTTCTGATTCCCGATTCCCGGGAGACAAATATCTCGAATGGTAGCGAATAACGGCCTAACACGTAGACGATGAAAGAGAGTTCCGAAACAATGGCCGAAATCGCGCTGAACAAATTGTCCGGCAAGGGCGGCAGAAGTTCACTCACCTTTTACAGTGGCGGTGAGTACCGCCGCTGGAAGCAACACAACTTGAAACACAAAACTCAACATCGGAGCCATCAGCTCGGCCTTATCTCCTCTTCAATAATGTCGAAGGTTTCGCGTGACGTCGACACGTAGGCTTTTTGTATGTATCCGTTCGCACTAGGAGTCAACACGGGAGCACATTCATCGTATCATGCAGTTCCATAGAGCGTTCACAGCACCGAGCACAACGACATGACTCTCACCCACTCCGGCACAACTCGTCATCAACTGACCGGGAGAATCCACACGCGAGCACCGTTCGGCCCTCGTGCCGGAGTGGAGAGGAAAAGTGGCGAGGGTGGCCGAGGGGAGAGACTCGTTTTTTCTGATTCAGCGATTCCGCTGACGGTTCGAGAGACATAAGCCACTTCATCCACCTTCAGAAAAGAAAATAAATCTGGTGGCCTAGTCGGTCAGCTCAGCGAGTAGAGAATGCGGGGCTCAGAGGAACAGGTTGTTCAGCTTTTTCCTCAGCCCGTGAGACGCCATGATTCTGATTTCAAGTGATGACCATTGTCGAGACAAGCATATGCACTACCATGTTGAAATCACGAGATCGGTACGTGTCGAGGCTGACTTCTGATTTCTGTTCGGAGCGTGCACGGTGCATACTACGTACCTCTCAGGCTCGCGATACTGCGACTTCGACTCTCGGAAAGAGCGCTGATGCGAGGGCGATTTCAGAAACTTCGTGACGAGAATAACCTCGCCTGAAAAGTCTAGACTGGGAAATACGATCCAATCCCGGAGCTTATCTCCTGCCGAATCGATCCGCTCGACTCTATGCGAGCATTTAGACATCCTGAACGACATCTCCACCGGGACATTCGAAAGCAACGAGGTCACTTTGCTTCACGAAGAAATGTCAATAATCATGTTGAAGATGATCGACTGATGATTGATCATTCCGTCGAAATTCCCCGCCTGGTCACCTAACCCCAATGATTCGAGGAGTTCGTTCGTCGCATTCGAAACACTTCGGAGAGAATAGGCTAGAAAATCTGCTGTCGGTCTGCCGCTATGGATCCGGTTTTTTTAATTTTGAGCCACGCTCGAGATTCCCGCTCACGAGCATGCCGAGAGACAGATCCTGATTTGCATTTCGCATCTGGGCCGGGGCGGTGATGGGCAGGAGGCAGGAGGATGCGACGCAATCTACAAAAATGTTCTTCATTGAACGCATCCAACAATGAACAATTCAAGGGAAACGCTCGGAGGACACACTATGGGGAGGAGGCGGAGGTGCCTGGTTCGCTGCCACCCTTGTCGAATGCGGAACGACCTTCATTCGCAAGCAAGTTTTTATGGCGAGTCATTACGCATCGCAGGAGCTAATGGAGATCCGGTCGCTCTTAAGGAGACGCGCATATCTTATACAGAGCAACTTTCTGACTTCGAGACTCCAGGTGCAGCTCGAGCGGCACCAACCAACAGGCCCTGCTGAACAGGGGAGCAGTGCGAACTTCGAATCATGTGGCTTCGAAATCTTTCTGAACATCACAATGGCCGCGTACCCGAGTGACCACTGGTCTTCGTGATAAACCCGGAGTCCGAGTGTTCGTCGGTAAGAGTAGCCTCTCTAAAAGGCAGGACAATGGGACCGCTTCCCAATCAACGAGCCTTGCGGTCCCCGACTCCATCTGAGCGATTTCGTCGTAGCTCTCGCGGATTCTCCGGCGTTTCGTCCACAGATGAACCTGTGATCCGAGAGGCCTGTCGGCTCCTGAGGGGAAGGGGGGGAGGGAGTTCATCGCTTTGGGACCAGCGATAGTCAAGCAGACTCTAAATCCGCAGTTGTTTTTTCATCAACACGAGGCGGTTCCTGATCTCTGTGACCACGACAATGATAGCGCACAAGAATTGAGTCTTGTCTCATCGAATAATTGTCTCGCCATGCTCAATTAACGCTCTTGTTCCAGGCAGCATTGAACAGGTTTGCTCAACAAAGAACATTGTTGGTCTCCAGCCATTCGGAATTCCGAGCCGTGATCGATTGCAAGGGAATGCATTCCAATGGAAGCTCCTTTTCCGAGTCGGTGTTCCTCGTTTGTCGCACCGCCGAGTGCGATCGACCGTTGGTCGCCTCTCTTTCTTTTCAACTTATTCTCGTTTGGAATGTGTTCCGAAGAAATCGAGTGACTCCGCATTTCTTCCGAGGATCGCCACATGGGGCCACCGGTGAACTTCTTCATTAAGGTCTGAGGAATTCGCTGTCTGATCTCAGCGATGGTTGCGGAATGTTCTCGATAAGGGCGAGCTCGATCGGATCACACGTATCTCCGTTATCCTCCTCTTATCGTGAAGTCTGGAGCTTATCAAATGTCTGGACCTTTAATCTTCTCCACCTTTCGATATACTCCTGGAGGGATTCATCATTCTTCTGAATGCCTCCATCTAGCCCGCGTCAATCTCATTTTCCGACTCGCTCCACGAGCATGGACATTCGGGTGAAGGACAGGCGTCTTTCCATTGACTCGTTGCTCTGACTCGAGCTCTCGGGAACCAACTTCCATGAAATCCAGGAACATCTTCTGGGAGGTTTCCACCCCGCTGAGCCGTCTGGCCCCTACAGCAAACAGGAACCGAATTCGCGTCCCGGGCTCACAGAGACGCTGGAGCCTTTTTCCTCCGGTAGAGCCTTCCGCTAGGCTGAGCGTTATCAGTCAAACTCACGACGGCGACGTCTGCTGGGAGGAATATCCAATTATTGGAAGACCTTGACGGGTCGACAGAGTTGCTCAAGGAGGTCCATATCGGAACTTATGGAGCTCCCCAAGGCTTTGCGGCTCGAGAATTAGCCACAGCTGAGAGTCTCAGCCTGAGACGCGAGTGATGACTACGAGAATTCAGGTCCCCGGATATGAATTCGGTGAGATACGGTGAGAGACACCAGAGCCCCAGCGTGCCGCCCCATGAGGGCAGAAGCTCCGGGGAGAGATCAGGTACCTTGGATTCAGCCGGGAATGGTGGTAGTGACCTACGTCGGGAACAACTTCCCTCCGGGAGAGGGGAGGGGGGCTATGGGCCCGGATATTCTCCCAAGCATTCCCTGCGATTTGCGGACGCAGTAGGTTTCTCGCAACCGACATGTCCGGAAAGAAGGAGCTGCCCGGACCCAGATGCTCGGATGCTCAGATCCGCACCGTCTGCTCGTCGAGATAGCGATCCTGAAGAAAATGAGGACCAAGGGAAGCGATCCCTCGGGCGGTATCGTCTCGACAGGGCGAGAGTTCGGCTTTGGAGACTGTCTTCGAATATTCAACGTGGGTTGAGCACCGAGTGCGGAACGAACTCATTGTTCAAGGATTCTAGCATGGCCTGGAGTTTGGATCTCGTTTCTTGGGCGGCTGCCTATAGTGGTTCGGGATATATCCTAGCTTATCTACTGGAATGAAAGCTTGTTTAGGCTGTCGGATCCTACGAGGCCCGAATGGTTGATCTATCCTCGCGCGGGCGGACAGGAGATATGGCGTCCACCTCGCTCTCTGAGGTGGAATTTCGATCAACCGTCGACAGCTTTATTTAGATAGCTTGCACGTGCGCCGTGTAAACATATCGCAAGCTGACTCAAGCCCGCGTACGACTGCTGCTGCGGTGCGGCGGCTTTTCTAAAGACATAATCTTGCCAATAACGATCCTGAATCGTTGATGTAGCTCTAGTCGCCCTGTCCATTCCCTTCTCCCGCTCGGAACCCACCAATCCGTCTCTCTGCGCCTATCGTCAAAGATTTCTGTCTCCGAATATCTTCGTCAATATATTCATCCTTTGTCTATATATAGATTATAATACATATTTTTTACGAAATTTATGCTCCCCGCTTCCCCATCAGCAGCCGGTATCCGTGCTATCTCCGACAGATTTTCGTTCCTCAAGGAGTCTCTCTTTCCGCTATCTGACCTATCGTATCTTTCCCTCAGCGACCGAGTCCACAAGGACGAAACGAAAACAAAACCGATCTCACGGAGGAGCGAGTCGTTCGGCTGGGTCGAAAGATATCGGTTGAAGCTCGGAATCTCGCGATTCGCAAAGTACGGGATTGTGGACTGAAAAACTGGGAATTTCCCATGATTAGGATCTTCTCGATTCGCGCTCGGCAAGATTTGCCCATTGATAATGATAAAGGCTCAGAATAATGAGCTGTGATGGTCGACACCGATGCCTTTGCTCGGAGGAATGGCGTCTGAACGTTCTCTGAGTTGCCGAGGTCCGATAACTTCCTTCCCCTTCTATCTAGAAGTGTCTCCGCCCAGACAGCGCTAACGCTCGACGTAGGTACATTTGCAGCCACGCTTCTATTTATTTTGCTTTTCAGGGTGAGCTTCGGAGATTCCCTATATGTTCGGAGAATACCATTAGAACAAATTTTTTCTGCTTCCGATGCTTCCATTGCGCTCCAAGAGTTTCGGACAGGGAGTTCTATCTTTTCCGCTCATTAAAGCCATTATGGAGAAGCTCCCGTTAGCCGCAGGACGCACGTGACCTGAGCTCGTCCTGGGCATCGAGACACCAGTCCTATCTCCTGCTAGATCGTCCTTCTTTTTTCGACAAAGACTCGTCCTAATCATGCTCGTTTCAATCATGGTTTGAAAAGCAGCGGGGTCGCCGAGCGTTCGTCGCTCCAGGATAAAACTCGTCATCGCAGGGTATGAGTGCGAGGACGAGGAGAACGGAGGAGATTCGGAAGATGATGCTCCTGCTGCCAGGAACATACTACTATGGTGTAGTCAGCAACATCCTGCAAGCAGCGAGCGCATCGACCAGGGCGACAGGGACATGAATCATCGTGACGATAGCGTGCCATCGGCACACGTGCAAGGCGATGAGGGACGGAGTATCGGCGCCACTTCCGAATGAAAAAATCGAGAGCGAGCGGATCTTTCAGGATATCGTGAAGTACGCTTATTAGTGACGGATGCAACTCTCACGGGAGATCACGATGGCGACGACGACGCTGACACTGATTACGATGATGAAACGGACGATGGCAATGATGACTAATAATCATGATGATGAATACTAACAGCCGGCTTCGAGACTCGAGGGTAGCATGAGACAAGTCCCGCTCTTGGCAACCCAGCCAAATATTGAGGTGGTCGAAATTCCTCAGCTCCAAACCGTGATGAGAGAACGGAGGGTAGAACCAAATTCCAATTACTGCAGAGATCTCCCGGTGAAGATTATGAGGCGGCAAACCTGCCTCGGAATGTTACCCTTTTCAATCTTTCCTCCCCCCGTCCCATATTTCGCATTGAACCCTCTCGGCCCTAACCCCTCAGCTTCCCCACCGACCTGATCTCACTGCGTTCCTCCAGCGGAATAGTTGTTTTGAGAATCCTGAAATGCACATGTCCTGCCTGCCCAGAAGGCATGTGTAGAATTGATGACGAATGTGGCGAATTCATCCGTAAGTGCTCATATTGCCGCGCGAAGATGGATATTGCCGTCTATTCAATGTCGCCCTCCGCGCCCCGCTCATCGACCCGGAGGATATCACCTCGTGTCTGAATGGAGAAAAAGAGACTTTTGGTGACATCATCATCATCCTCATCTCCTCCAACATCATCATCAAGAGTCTCCTCACAGAAGACTCCTGTATCGCATCTAGGGATCCATAAGAAGCTCGCTCTGCCCCTTTCCGAGGCGCGCACCCAAGGGCATTTTATCAGCTTGCCGTCGTCATTGTTGAAGAAGTTTGTAACATTCAGGACAACATCAGGATGACTTGGATGAGTCAGATGCAGGAATCAATGAGGCCTCGGGCAGGTGCAGATTTTCAATACGCTCCGGCTGCTCTGAGTCGATGTCCTGCGTAAGCGACTTGCTTTACACGCGGGCTCGACTCTTTCAAAGGCCGAACGAGCGGGCGCGCGAGTGCTCCTCGGCGAGAGATTTGGCATGTTGATACACGCTAACAACAGATTTGATGCGTACGGGTGATTGACATTGGGTTTCAGAGCAGGCCATGTACGTGGGACAAGCCGCCGGAGAGTGACCATATTTTCTTTCCTCCATCGGGAGAGCAAGCGTGTATGAAGCTCGACCGCACGGTGCAGCGACGGCCGACGAGTTGGATGGAAGGGGGAACGGTCGGTCGGTCGATCGGAGAGACAGGTAGATCCCCCGGTTATCCGCCAGGTAGTGTGTCAGGGAACTGAAAGAGTCACGTTGTACTATTCATCAATTATTCCGATGAGAAAGAGGGGACTTGCTCGACCGCAGGTAGCTCCGAGTCGTGCGGTGGCGGTCATAGCCATTGAAACGTATTGCGAAGCTCCGGCAAGTTATGAAACCTCGTCTCGATACTCTCATTGGAACGCCGAACTTTCGACGTATACGTCAAATGCGTTCTGAGAGTCGTGCTCGTTCCTCCTCCACTCGGATACCTTGTCCGTTTGCACGCTTGAATGGCCGGCCGGCCTCGAGCATAGACCTGCTGTCCAACTCGGGATCGTCGATCGATTCTCCGTCGTGCCACCGCATCGATATGGACGGCTTCAGATCCGTGCTAGAAATATCCCGATGGGAACGGACGATCGACCGTTCGCCAGAGAGGAGAGTATGCTGTGAGTTGTATGTCATCGGTCAACGGTGCCGAAGCCATAAAGTCAACTGCGGTGAATCACAAGTGGGCTTGTACGAGAGAAGCTTGTTCTGACGGTCAAGAGCATCTCTCATAAACATTCGCTGTTTCGGAAGCCAATTTGCTTTCGAAGGCTCGCAGCGCTGGGTGCCGAATCATATCGAGCCCAGCAGGCAATGGGAGCGCTGTGTGTCCCCCCACCCCCGTCTTCCTCATGCTGTTAAAGCTCCTACTTGTATTTCTAAATCTCGTACATACTCGCATTGCCTCTCCGAGCTCCTCTCGTGGGTTTTATGTATCGAATATAATCAGCATCACAACAGTGTCCGCATGATCTACTGCGATAGCGCCGCCCAGCGAGAGTCCTTCTTTTTCTCGTTCCTTTCGTCTGGGCCTCAGATTGTGTCGTTGCCTGATTTTATCAATTTCATTGTTTGTCATCCCGGTAGAGCCTCTTCCCGATTTCGCTCGGACAACTCGACTGACTCGATAGTGACCGTGTTTTTTTTTGAAAGATTTTTTCCACTTTCCAACATCCAAAACATGAGCGTCTCGTACAATTGTCGAAACTCATGCGGCTGGCGCTTATTATGTTCTGATTCCGTCCCAGAGATTGATTGATAGATCGACCTGCTCTCGGATCTAAATCACCGTTTGGAACCATTTTCGGAAGAGAAATTGCTTTTGACTCCGGAGCATAAATTTCGGGTAACACCGTCAGGTTTTGCTGCAAATAACCATCTGTCACTGAGCGGTGGAACAGACGAATGGCTGATGAAAAATTCGAAAGTCAGTCGAGCAGGCTTCCTGTGTAACATGAAACCTTCGCATGGACGCTGAGGATCCAACGAGAATGCATAAGCTAGACTCAAAAATCGAAGGAGACGAAAAGTGAAGACCCTGCGAACTTTCGAATGAACGGATAAGTTTCCGAGTCTCCTCATTCGACCGGTCAATTTCAGCAGAACGCCTGCGAGATCGTCCTGGCAGTGCGTTGGGAAGTGAGGAGTGAGCCATCTCCACAATTCTGATTGCATCCAGTTTTCGTGTCTCCTGAACCCGGAACACAGCTCCTCAAACTGGCAAGAACTCTCCTATGAATCCCTTCACATCTGGTCCGGGTGAGCCACAGGGAGGAAAGAAATCGACTATCGCGAAAAAGAATACGCGGTTCACGTGAAGTCCCTTCAACTCGGGCAACCTTTTATCTTTGAAAAAACGCTAAATCCGAATTGGAATCAAAGCCGAATATCCGAGAACTCAGAGGAGCCTCATCGGGAACTTGATGTCAAGGCCATCGAGCCCAGGGCAAATAATTCATAATTTCGAACCGTCAGAACGCGACTTCCGGGAATAAACAGCGAGACGCCAGTGAATCGTTCTACGATCTCGAGGGTGGGTGGAGTTTTGAGGCAGACCGAGACAACCTCCGAGCCCTTGTCGGAATCCCGTCATTTATCGCGGGAAGAAGACCCGACAGAAAATCTGAAAAGTTCTGTGTGGGAGAGCGATGTTTACATACGGTATCAACCTTTGAGCCGAAAGGAGGAAACTTTGAACTTCAAACCTAATACGGAACGTCGCAGAAGAAAATCCGACGGAGAAAGATTTCCCCGGCCATCTCTCCCCGTCCAGCCGAATCTGTGAATGCAGCGACATTGAACGCTCCTATCTCACGCACATTAGACGCGTCCTGTCCGAGGATCTGCTCTCTCCGGGCTCGCCGCACGGACGTTGACGATTGGCTCGGTCGTCTGTCCTCAGCCCTCGCGGATTCGGTCGACGATGATCAAGAAAAATTCTCTTCCAGGTTTCGGAACGGATGATACCTTCTCTGAAAACTCAATCTCCTCATGGGGAGGACTTCGAACAGTCTTTTGCAGGCCCCGAGAAACCTCATCTCGCTCAGAATGAGACCACGGCGCGGCGCAGAGCTTCGTCTGTAGGAAACATTCAGCGACATTGGAGAGAATCTCGACCGCTTACAATGTGTCCGCCGCAGAACGAATGAATCCCCGGTCCAAATGATGGCCAATCAATCGAGCCGCGGTCGCTCTCTGACTTTCTACTCCGGTCGGAGGGGAATCCCAATCCGTCGTCGCCTACAACTCATTACCTCTCCGAGACGGCTTCTCGTCCGATTCCTTACTCCGCTATTTTCACGGAAGATCGCGCGTCGGCGAGACGTTCCTCTGTGGATCCAGAGCTCGAGACCAGATGGTTGCATTCCCCACCGTGCTGTAAAGCTTATTCCAAGCGTTGTCCCCCGTTGCCCGGCTTCGCAGCGTCGGCCGGAGGTGCATCCGATGAGGGTGTTTTGGGTTCTGTGCCAGCCGACCAGATTCTTCGTCCAGCCGCTTAACTGCGACGACACGGTCGTAAATGCTCTCGAGAAGGTCCTCGCTCGTTTCTCGGAATAGTTGTAAACAGAAAGACCAAAGTTTCCAACCCTCGAGGACAGATTCGACTCCTCGCCCGCATTCAATTCAATTAAACGACTGGATTCAAATCAATAAAAAAATTCAGATGACCCCAATCGATGTCAGCGTGGGTGATGCCGCAGCATTTTCTGTGGCAACACTCCGCGCGCTCGCGAGACGAAAAAAACGATTCCGGTGTCGGATGAAGCGGTTCATTTGACAGTATCATGTATCGAGTACAAATGGAAAATGTCGGACATGCATACCCACACTCCGAGAAGTCGCGCCGACGGATGCCGAGCTTGAATCCGTCACGTCCTCTCGGGAGCTGAACAGCGATCTTCATCTAGGAAACACCTCGAGCTTGAAGGATGCGTCAAGGTGACGAGAGCGTGAAGTGTCCGCGTAGAGTCTGCAACCGAATTCTCTCGAGCAAGCGAAATCTGCGAGACCATCTTCTGCGGCATGACGGCTTCAAAGCGCATTCGTGCTCTGTCTGCCCAATGAGGTTTGTGACTTCGATGGAATTGAAAACTCATCACCGCGTTCATAGCGGAGAGAGACCCTTCTCGTGCTCGGAGTGTCCCGCCACGTTCACCCAGAGAAGCAATTTGATCACGCACTTCCGTACGCATACGGGGGAGTCGCCGTTCTCGTGCCGAGAATGCTCTGCCGCTTTCAAGAGTAAATCCTATCTCAATCAACATGTACGTCGCCACACCGGTGAGAGACCTTATCGATGCGATGATTGTGGGAGTAGTTTCGTTCATCGAAGCTCTGCGAAGGCCCATCAGATGCGACACACAGGAGAGAGACCCCACGTCTGTGGAGATTGCGGGAAAGGATTCGTTTCATCAGGTGCTCTAACGGTGCATAGGAGGACGCACATCGGAGAAAGACCCTACAGCTGTGCTGAGTGTGGAAAGAGATTCTCCCATGCCAAGACCCTCAGGAATCATTCATTTCTCCATAGCTCGAGAAAGCCTTTCGATTGCCTCGTATGTGGGAGGGAATTCATCCAAAAACGTGACTTGAGGCGTCACGAGGAGACGCACGCTGTCGAGACCGCACTGTGTTCATAGTGATGATTCTGGAGACGCTGATCATCCCAAAAGCGGATGTGATCGACGCACGGATGCCCCTAGGATGACCCTTGTCAGCCTCGGCCTCGAGTAACGCGTCTCCATCGGTCGAGCCGAATTATGTTCTATCAACATATCATTGGCTTGGAACTTTTCGCTGTATCTGAGAAAGCGGAAGAAGGTTGAGAAAATTCGAAGGTATTTGAGAGGAAAGGCTTCGTTCATCAAAAGCGTCCCCATGGAAACATGGACTGCGGTCTTCTCGCCTGCGCAGGCAGAGTGCAATAAAGATCAATAGGACCGGACATGAAAAACTCTTTTTAACAATGAGCTCCTGTAACCTAGAAGTCTCACCCTCACTTTTACACCGGAGTTCGATGGTTCTCCGATGTTTGACTTCGTCTCGTTCGTTCTGAAGATTTCCGAACTTCAGCCTGCGACCATTACGTCTCCAGAATTCCTTTGAGATGCAAGGGTATCCAATTCTGCGTTACGTCGTGCGCGAGGGGACAAGCGGGAAGGCGGGAGCGAATCCTACGTTGGAAGGTTTTGCCCCAGTTCTCATCATCGTGATTATTTCAGTCCAATGGAGCAACAAACGAGGCGAAAAAGCTTCATTTTATCCCAAATGTGTGGGGATTACTGTTTCTGAACTCGACGAGACACCGCAGGAGGGACTAGGGCTGGACGACCGGAAAAAAGCGGAAGCGAGGAGAGGGTCGCGTTTTCCCTCAGCTCTCTCCTTTTCTTCTGATTCTTCACCAAAGGGAGGGCCGCAGACACTCTCGGGAGGAAGTCGGATAAGTGTCAGAGAATCTGTATCATATCTGCTTTGCTGAGCTCATCTCCAGTTCCGTGGGGTTTACTTTCGGTCCACAATTGCTGTTGACCACGAAATCGCAGGCTATTGCAATGGGGAAAATGCCCAATCAGAATCCCTCGTGAGAAAATGTCGAGAGACTTATTCGGAGAGGATGATGATATCAGTCACGGAATCGCCGCAAGAAAAAGGTCGAATGGAATTGGGCCGCACTGTCGGCAATCGCAACGCACGACAGCGCGGATCGTGCGCAGACGGAAGCTTCTTCCCGGTAGCCTTCGCTCCCGAATTTTCGTACGTTCAGACCGAGCACACGCAGGGCATGTTCTGCTGCCGTTTACCTAATTCCCATCGATATTCAGTGACAGCTCAGTGAAGCCCATAATTACCACGCTGCGCCAGATTGAAAGCGTCTTGAGAATGTTCATGTTTCTCCGAGCGAACCGACTCTTTCCCGGTCGCGATAGAACGAAACCCACCTCGAGGCCTCACCTGTGCATCGCTATTTCTTCGTTCTCAGCCGTAGGAGCTCCTGCTAGAGCATAATGAATTCAATTAGAAGGCGCCTTATAATATTCGAACGGGATTGATGCTCCTTGAGCATCTCGCGGAGACCTTATGGCATGTTCAATTTCCTGTATCGCGCGGCTTCAGTTTCGAAACACCATCGGTCGGAGCGTCTGTCCGGCCACATTAGTCTAGACTGCGCGCCTTGCGGGCCACCCAAGAGCTCGAAAGTCTCTTTCCAGTCGAACGAACTCCATGGGCGTTTTCTGTTTACTTCAATGAGCAATTTGGTGGATTAACGCACCTTTTTTTGCACAACCGTTAACCCGCGTTCAGCCTTGTTCGTCGCCCGAGCTGACAGCCGAGCTTCGGTAGCTCAACCGAATCCTCTCTTACAGAAAACTCGATACGAAGAATACAGAGGGGACTGAGTCAAACATGCAGCATAAACGAGCGGAGTCGTACATATTCTCCTCTGCATAGTCAACGACAGCCGAGCTCGACCAGAGAAGCCTCGAATGACGATCGGTTAACTCGGCGCGGCGGATGGCGAGCCTCGTTGACCAGAAACGTCAACACTCGTCGAGTTCGATGCTGATGATTGTCCTCTTGGATCGCGCAGACAGGAAAACAGCGGGCATCGGTCACGCTTTCGGGTTCCCAGGCGACGGACAGAATCGAACACTCATCGACATCATTGTTCTCTTTTGCAGAGGGGAGTTCCAGTTCAGTGGCATTGGCTACGCGCCGCGCTCCGATTCAACTCGACTTGGCGGGCTCCATCGTCTCTCGCGGTTCGGATCGTCTATGCAAGCAAGCGAGCCAGCGAGGAGATATCTGGTCTCTATGCATCCGCTCGCTCGTACACACACACATTAACTCCCTCCCACTCACCCACCACACGGGCCGGCCACTCAACTTCCCCTCCGTGTGTACTGCTCCTATGCAACGAGATGCATCGAAGGACACCGAATTCGATCACGGACTCTAATCGGGATCCGAGTCGGAGATGAGACGCTCGCATTCTGGAATTTGAGATTTTCCGTTCGAGTTTTCTCTGTGGAGGATCGAATCTTCTTCCTCCGAAAAAACATACATCCCGCTTCGATGTCCGACCATGAGAGGTGGAGTGGGGACTTAGCAGTCCGGTTTGGCGAATGTCGATCGACGAAACAGGCTGGCAGTAGGTAATAAAATTAGAGAGGAAAAAATAGACTCCGCTGTTACGATGAACGAGGTCGTCTCATCATTTCAGAAATTACTGAATCGTCATAGTGAGCCACGGCGACAGATGGCCACCAAGCTAGGCCAGCCGGCTGAACTCGTATGAGCTCCCTCTTTATCCCTCAGCCGCCTGTCGTCCTGCTCCGAACAGCACTCGTTCTGCTTTTGGTCGTTGTTAGCGTTGCTGCTTCTCCCCCTCCATGCTACCCCCTCTCTTCATGGTTGCTGTCCTCATAATCGTCATTTTCATCGTCATTCTTGTCAGCAGTGCGCTGTTGTGCCATCCATAAATAGTCAATGTGAGGATTACAGTTGTTTGAGTGCAATGACTCTCTTCCTCCTCCGCGGCTTCTTTTCGGCTCTCTGTCCCTCTCTGCATGGAGTCTGGGTGCTCATCTCGACCCTAAGCGGTCCACTCAAGAGGTTTCCAAGGAGGCTTAGCTCATCGAAATTGGTTCCCCAGCGAATCGAGTCAAACGCGGAGAATCGGGCGAGATTGAAAAACCCCCATCACCGATGTCATTCCGTTCCCCGCTATGTTGTCGCTTTCTCGGTTGATCTCCGGTGAATATTTCCGTTGAACGTCGATACTCATACGTGCGGTCGCGGACTTCTGCTCGGATCCGAGGGTATAAAGTTCGGTCGCTAGTCTTTCGATCGCTTCCAGTCCGCTCTCTCCTTGGCGGAGCAGTTTTTGTTGCTGTTTGCCTCCATAAGAATTCGGTCGAATCTCGTGGAAAGTCGGTTCGGCATTATACAATGCGAGAAGGAGCGGAGTCCTTCTCGCATTTGTATCGAAGATCATGAAAGAGCTCCGTTCCCACTGGTGTTCGTTGCTGTAACTGGTCACGGTGGTCATAACACTTATGATGCCGATCGCATGCCCGACACGGTTACACTCTCGATTCGTGGAGTGAGTTGGCACCACTCGTTTCCTGCTCTCTCCTCCGATTCCCATGAAGCCCCCTCCCCAATTAGGACACTGAGGCTGTTGCCTCTGTTGTCGAGCGGCAGAAATGAGCGACGAGGTGCTCCGGCAACAGCACCGCCACCCGGTCGCCATCAATTTTGCCACAGATGGCAAGTAAGTCAACCTACCAGCTATGAGCGAGCGGGCAAGCGGACGCTCGGGCAAGGCCTTGACCGAAAACTTCAAATATCCACTCCGATACATCATCCACTGCAGCTTGAAGCCTCGCCAGGTCGCAAGGCTGGTCTTTCTATTAGCTTCTGAGAGCACGATGCAGCTTACAAACAGATCAGTTTCAGGTTTTGAGGTTCCGAGTCTTTCGGGAGAGTGGCAACAATACTGGGGACGGAATTTTCCTAGTGTCCGGCGACGCGAATCATAAACTCTTATATGTATTGAATAATAACACGGAGCATGAAGTGTTGTGAGCAGATAAGGACCCGGACACTTTCTCGGGAGCGCTTCGCCTCCCTAGTGATCTCTCCACTCCATCCCGAGTCCTCGGATCGTTCCGATTCGATACGCGGAAATTCCTCATTCCTCTCCTCGCAGACTTCCGAGCTTCGGCTTCTCGCCTAATGAGGGGTCGTGAAGCAGAGCGAATTCCCACGATGGCTCCGAAACAGCAATACAAGTCAGTACGTGATCTAGCATCCACAAGGACGCTCATTCGCACAGTCTCCTCCTTACTAGCTCTTATCACCCACTCCTCAAACTCCGAAGGCAGAGGATCGTCCATTTGTCGTCGATGATTCTGAGCTTCTTTCAGGCGATCATCGGTTAGGTGGGAGGGCGGCGCGGCGTTGCCAAGCAATAGCTCGATTTTGAGCTCCTGTTCCCACCGTTCGTTGGGGTCAAGCGAAATGGAGAGAGAGCACAGTAGGTTGGTGTAATGAAGTGACCATTCAGTGCTTGTCGAACTCCGTTCCAAGGTTATTTCGAGTCGATTCATAGGACGAGTTCCACCAGTGGAGATTTCTCGATGTTGATCAATGGGTGCTCGTACCCACGACTGTGATTCATGGCCCTCGAAACGGAATCATCGACTCGTGCCGTCACAATCTAATTTTGACTCGGAGTACTCGTTTGCATGCAGATTGATTGGCGAATCTGCTCACTGCGATTTTATTTGATCAGCAGCCGAGTGTGAGGTCGCCAACAGGGAGCTCCGTACCACTGGGCGACACAATCGAAAACCCAAACTCATCCTATTGAGGTCGTGTGGGCATCGTTCCACAAAGATTTCAGAGGTGATTCGATTTGTTCCTCCCTCAAACTCCTGCGAAAGGAGCTCGTTAGCGAATTCCATGCTAACCGGCGAGACTTGGATACGGTATAAAATATCGAAAGAGAAGAAGAGACCGTCAGACCGACTGCTACCGACGTCAAGCCTTAGCCGTTCGACTCTGTAGGAATCGGTATACGTACTCTTGAAGAGCAGTTCTCACGATTGCATTCAGCGTTGAGCATGTCAACGTCCGCTCAGGGTACGATTTGTCGTTCATTGCTTGACTGATCTTCGGTTTCCTACTCATTCGCGGAGCAAACGGTATGACGCGGGTAGAGTCGCGCAGCATGAATTTGTCTTGTGTTATGACTGGAAACATTCGTGAACGAAACAGATCCTACGTGACACGAAGAATTTTTTGATTTCGATCGGTGTGATTGACACGGGCGCGCATCTGTTTCCATCATTTCGTGAAGCGATGACTCTCGCACCGCGATAGACGTCCGAGTGGATTAGCTCGACGGATGATTCGGTGTATTCGGCTCCTCTATGCGACATGGTCCAGAGAATATCCGAGCGTATGCGACGTTCATCCTAGCGAATGACATGGATTTCGGATGCATGCACATTGCTTCGCGCGGGTTACATCTTCCGCCGAATGATTCCATGGTATTTCGACGTGAAACTCCATCAAGTATCCACGACGCAGCCCTAGAGGAAACAGGAGAAGAGAAGCGATTTTTGTTCAAGTCGTAGGCGTTCCACTGTGTTTTAGTAGAAATCCAAAAGCTCATTTCTCAATGACTCTTCCATGCTCAATAATCCGAACAATATATCAGAGTTCGCCAGCTGCGCTCTTATACCCCGAGCGTTCCTCTCGGTGCAATTACGACGAAATGGAGAGAGTATCGAATGACATGGAGTTACCACCACCACCGACGACGCTGCCTCTACTACCAGGACGACGACGACACCAACAACAGCGATGGCGACGAGAATGGATCCATGGGGTAAGCTTCTCGGCTTAGTCATCTGCGGAGAACATTTTTGAATCTACTGTTTAATCTACAGAACACCCTTTGTCCGCCCGGAGTTCTGTCCAAGTGAGCTGTATCAAGAGCTACACTCGAACCTCGAAATTCTGAGGCGGAGCGGCTCTGCGAGTAGCGAGTCACCGCTCAGGATCGGGTGGTGCACGGTCAGGTGATCCGCAATCCTTGGTCCACATACATATTGATGCGGGCTTCTCTTCGCCATCGAATCTCCAGTCCGTAAATGAGCATCGACTTACTGTTTCGGAGCTCGTAATCTATGATCGGAACCAATTTAAATAATTATTGTCGATGGGAAACATGAGACGATCCAATGAGCGGCATGTATCTAATAGATAAGCAATTTCTTAACTTCGGGCACGTTGTAGCTCAGCCGGCTGTATAACCCAGGTATCTGCTTCGGGCTCGCGCTTACAGCGGAGGAAAATGAGCCCACTCTGATGAGACTTACAAATGAATTTGAGTCCCCACTACTCGCCCCTCGAAGGATCCACAGGAGGTCGAACCCTTCGATGCAGTCGGAGCGTGGTGCTACACAACTGCTCTCCTGAGAGTTTGAAGCTTGTGATCGCACCCATCACGATGACCGCGGCACAGCTTAGCGCGATGTCGGCAATGGCATTGATTGCTTAGAATGGTGAGGGTGGAGACCGGAATTTCAGAGAAGTCGCGTATTTCATGAACGTTGCGTCCACTCCACGTTAGTTCGCAGGAGGATGGGATCCTTATAGGCGCGGTGGGTGTCATTGGTGTAATGAGCGGTGTTCGGCGTAAATCATGGGCAAAAAACGCAAGAGTGGCTTTGGGTTAGCTCAAAAACGTCACTTTCGCCACTAGTGGGTATTTTGTCCTGTTTTTGTGAAGTTAGCGAGTCGCAGCGCAGAAGCGGAGGGCAATTAGTGTCTTGTTATGCATGCATGGCAGGTCCTACACTTAGAGGTCCATTTTCGGGATGAGATTGTGGATCGCTCGAACGAAGGTTCGATACAGGTCAACTAAACGCATGAGTCTGATCTAAAACTACTATTGACTGGGCTTGATCGTTGTCCGGGAGATTTCTCAGGAGAATAATAAAACTCTCTGAGACCGCATATATTCGTGAGGTTCTCCACTCGAGGACCAACTCCATGGAGACAGATCGATCGGGCGACGACTTATCGTCGTGGTTCGGAAACGGGGGAAAATGAGGAGCATCAATTATTATTGATCTCCCATCTTATGTTAGCTGGGCTCAAACCTAACTAAAGCTATCGATTATGAGTCCGCGTTCTGAGTTCTGAACCGCGGACTTTCCAGAGGACAATGTCGTGGAGCGAGAGCAAGGGCTTGTCCCAATCTCAAGGAGACCCGAGTTCGTGCCTCGTCCGGAATTTTTAGCTCGGACCACGCCGGCGTCGAATCTCAAATCGCCCGAAAATACCCTCACAATAAAAAATACTCTAAAATAAGAGAGTCCATGCAGATGATTGTGACCGATTCGAGTGGCGCAATAAATTGGAACAGCAGCCCTCAGTCACACTTTTGCAAAGTTCTGGTCCCGGCTGAGGATCCTGTTCGAGAGGAATAGCGCAAAGCTCAATCATGACGACCGCAGCCAATGGAAGTTTGCAGAGGCGCTCGCGGAACTCAAACGGCTCGGGGACCTCTCCCCGAATCTCCACCTTGATGACTCCGATGAGCCTGGCACCGTGCTCCGCCCAAAAATTACGGAATTTCAGTTTCTCGGGAATGAGGCCAGCCATGTCTCTGAACACCTATATTAGCAGAAAGGGAGGTGAGCTCCTTCCACTTCAAGGTGATCGATATTCCTGTTCGTGCCTCTCTCGACTGTGTGCCTGCCTCCATATGCGTGGCCTGGTTGATTTTCGTTTGTCTCATTCATCATCAGAGAAATGGGTTCCGATTCCGACTATTCAGGAGGGCAGAGCTCTGGACCCAAGGACCGTCTCGCCGGTCCAGGCTCTCCTCAGCTCGATATCTGATGTCGTTCCCTCCACGTCATTTTCGAGGATGTCTGCGGACGTTGAGGCAATGCTCTGCCTTTCTGAGGAATGCTCTTCCGCGGAGGCCGAGAAACTCTCCGGCCAGAAGATAGCTGACATTAACGACGACTTCCTCGGCGAGATGGAGCTGCAATCAATTAGGGGCGAATGACCTTTGGGGGTAACGGACATCTCCAATCGTCGAGTTTGATCTGGTTCCATTCCCTGAAATTCATCGGGGATTCCCGCGTTCCCTCCGGAGGGACCCGCGATGCAACCAAACGTCAATGGTTGCTTCATCGTTGCTCGAGGGAGGAGATCAAATCATCGTGAGGGATAAGAGCCACGGAGACTTTGGCTGAACGCGTCTGGGTACGTGAGCCTCGAATGGCCGTCGAGAATTTCACAGAGGAACGGGGTTCGGGAATCATCGGACAAACTTAATATAATTTATTGCTCCTGTTATCGTCTGACCATTTTGACCTCACAGGAGTGTAGTCAAATATTTCACAAAAAATATTTCTCGAATATTTACAATGTATCTTCCGCTTCACACCACGGAAGATCTCGCTTGTCGTCGCGGTTTGCATCGAATCGGACTATTTGTTCTTATTGCTCAAAGTGACGGTGATTCCTTTGGGGAGGATGGAGGCCAGTGACTTCGGTACGGAGGCGTCTTCCACGATCACGCAATCACTATCATCGCTGTCTGCTCCTTCGGCGGGCTCGGCTCCTCCAGAAGTTGTAATCTCGGCTCTTGGTTTCTTCAATTCTTGGAATGTGTCTTGAAGAGAATGCTTTCAATTTATACTCTTCAACTGATGTTCTCCGGCATGGACTTCGCGACTCTCCCAAGTCAGTCAGACGGTCTCTTTCTCGCTGGAGAGCCAATATCGTATGTTTCGTGGTTGGAGAAATATTTTCTTCCGGAAACTGAGCCGGTCCGTTGTCAGCCATACTTTTTTGCGATGATTTTCGACGATCGGGAACGTACTACTTACCCGGTATTAATTTTTTATCGATGCTGTCCTCCAGCACGATCAGCTCGGAGTCCAACGGTCTCTTCGTTCCGATCGAGCTCTTCGAGGTGAGTAAGCTGAGGGGGATGTCCGCTGCCAAGCCATCCAGAAGGAGAGTGGATAGTGGCGGAGATTTACGTGGATCTAACAGAACAGGGTGAAAGGAAAAATTCAGCCGATCGGCTCTTCCACGAAATTGAAAAAGTTCGATAAGGAGTTACGGTTTTCATGTAAGCCAAACTCACGGTGATCGTCTTTGAGAGGACTGCGCTCTGATTTCTTCTCATGATGGTGCTTGGAACCGTCCATCTCGAAAGCTCGTTCTTCAGTGAAATAGAAGGAGAATTCGGATAATCAAATATCAGCAAAGAAAGTATAATTCCTCTGACCTCTCGTCAGGACGACGATCTTATTCTTATCGCACGATTTCATTCGAATCAATCTACCTTGGAGCCGAGCGATGACGCCCATAGACTTGACCACATGAGGCGAGATGGATTTCGGATTGAGATCAATTTTCGGTACTTCTGAACGAGGCGCAGTCGCCGTTTTCACCTCGGTCGAACTCCGAGCAAGACTCGAGTTCGTCGCAGACACTACCGACGCAGACTCTTTCGAGGCTTTTGGGGGCGAAATACGGCTTTGCGAGGGAATGGCTGAAATAAAAAATCCGCCCGAGGTGAATCGTGCCCTACGATCTGATTATTTATCAATAAAATCGCTCAGTATCGAATAATCCAAGATTAGCCTACGAGCTAATTTTGTGGATGAAGTCTCGGTGTGAGCAATGACAGGTGAATTGTAGAATGGATTAGTGGTCGCAAGCATCATCGCTTGCTGTAGAGCTTCTTGTTGGGCCATCTGCTCCTTGAGCGCTTGGGCTTGAGCTTGTTGTGCCGCTAGAGCTGCGGCTCTGGCTGCGTCCTAGAAGAGCGAAGGATGAGTATGTATCTCTGGAAGCCGACGGCTTTCCTCGGCCAACTTCCAACGAGGAACTTACCTGTGCAGCTTTGACTGCCATTTCTTGCTTTAGTTTCGCCAATCTCTGCGCTTCCTGTTGAGCTAATTTTTCTTTGCGAGCTTCCCGAGTAAGATATTTGGAGCAAAACGAGACAGCCTGTTCGACAACAGTAGGCTGCGAGTCCACTTCTCCCAACTTCAAGAGGGGGAGAATCCAGGATTAGAATCAGATATTCAGGATGAGGAGGAGCGAGCGATCGGATACTCAAGGGAGATCGAAATACGTGGAAATTTCGCTCCTCCCGCTCCGGGAGAGCCGCTGTCGGGACTATCGAGACGCTGGAGATCCAACTCACCTTCATTAGCGTATAGCTCTCTCTGAAAACGCTCTCAACTTCCTTGACGTAGCAATTGATCTTCGTGCACTGCTGCCATACGCGGTAGATATTCACCAGACCTTGAACCAGCTCCTGAAAACGAATACCACGATGGAGCTCAGCGTAAACTATCAATTCCGAAAGGCAGGTGCGACGATTCGAGCGAATATATGGATTCAATCAGCGCGACTGACCTTCTCAGAAGGTGGTGGCTCCTCATTCATCAGGGAGCTGAAGTTATCGTTGAGAATTTTCAGGCTCTTCACCATCGCTCGTTTCGAGATCAGGGTCCTGTCGAAGTCTCGGATGTATTTCCTCTCCATTTCGGGTGTTTTGCCCAGCATGAGACCTGGAATGAGATCAGAGCGTGACACGTCTGGAAGATGCGATCGGAGATCCTCATTGAAGATCGCGAGTCGCGAATGCCGGCGGTCGGGGTGTGCGGGCCGCCGATCGAATTCGTTCAACGACGAAGCCACTGAGCAACATTCGCACACCGCGAGAAACGGGGAAAAAAGGACGAGATAATCAAGAAACCATGTCAGCTACCACCACAGAATCTTCACTCCCGTCGGACGTCGCTAAGGAGAAACGGAACGTTCCGAGGGACGTATCGAGGAGAGTCCAAATGAAACTCACTGACTCCCAAGTCCCGGGAAAAAATTCTCTCGCTCCCGATGAGAAATTGAGAAACATGAGGACAGCCGTGAAGCAGATCTTAAGACCATCCCGAAGACCATCCCTCCTCTCGATAAGGAACACTGTCCGCCCCGCGGGAAGTCGCTTCGCCGCGTACTATCCGCAAAATAATTACGAAGTGATGGTCGAAGTGCTCTTCCTGTTCCTCGTTCTCGGAACGATTTGGAATTATTTCAGTCTCGTGAGACTGGCGTGACGTGTGGTCAAAACAACCGGACGAGGTGGAATGCCGAGATGCGACAAAGCGAGGATTCTCTAGGGTATCCTCTCCCTAAAGAATCTACCCGGACGAAAAGATGAGAGCTCAGAGGAATGCGAGAAAATGATGGGGATACGAATTTCAGTGCTCGGAGGACGAATAAAAAATCGCTCGCGGGTCGTTCGAATACCGCGTACGTAACGGAATTTAACGAACCGATTTGCATGAGGGATTCGTGATCGTTGAGACGAATAGCGATCTGAAGTGCGAGTTTCGTCGCCCGGTATAGGTGTGTGGCGAAGCTTCCGGCGCGATCGATTTCGTCAGCCGGTATGTGCCAAACGCCATGGAACAAACTTATAGGTTTTCTTTCGGCGAAAAGTCCAGGCGTGCATAGTCTGGGTGGTTTCGATTGCTTCGCCATCAAGTAATCCAGGGAGAGATTGACGTCCTGATGACGTTTGTAGCGGAAATAGAAATTCGCCATCTGGTAGATCTGCAAGGTAATAATTTTTTGATGAGATAAACTCCTCGGAATGTCTGACACATATATGATGAGGTGGTTTGCTCCACTACACCGGATTGCGCGGACTCACCGATTTGAAATGCGCGGAAAAGCGGAACAGGCACTCCCTGAAAGCTGCCAGACAATACCCAACAAGCTTCTCGAGGATGGTCTCGTATTCCGACATGTCTCTGCATCTGGAAGAATTTTTACTCCGGGATGAGAACCTCGTCATAGAAGAGGAGCCTCGTTCTGCTCCAAATAATTTGTTTTTCATCGGTAGAAATTCGTTGCAGAATGAGAATGGTACCTCCGTTCTCGCTGGATGATTTCGTCTACGTCGGTGACTATCTCATCCACTATGGACTTCACCGCGTCCTCGTCGGACTCTTCCTGCGAGTTGCTCCTGCACAATGGCTCATGTTAGAGACGCACAATTCAGAGACTCACGACAAGTCAGGGTTTCGGATTCGAGGGAAATTAAAACTCGACCCACCTGTTGGGTTTCGCTTTCAACGCTCCGAGGATCGACGCGATGTCGTCCTGAGAAGATGGCCGCTTGCGGGAACTCCTCCGCACAGTCTGAGGGTTTGAGAGTTCTTCGATTTTTTTCTCTTTGCTCTCTCTGAAAGAATATCGCCGGAGCGCGGATATTAATCTCGAGTCGCACGTCGAGAATATCGAATGCGCGGCATGGGGTCAAATCGAAACCTTAATTCGAGCGGCGTCACCACCAGCATTCCCCGAGAACTCGACGCTTACTTTTTTGGTCTACCCGGACCTCGTTTCGGGGTTCGGCTTCCGTCGCTGTCCTCGGCCTCGGCGATCGAACCTTCCTTGAGCTTTTCCCGATGCTGGGCAAAGTTTCCTTCGCTCGCCTCCCTCACGTACTTCTCAAGAATTTGGAGCTCAGCCGGCGAGATCTGTCTGTCTTGATGCTTGATCAGAAACTTCATGGAGAACGCGTGTATTTTGTAGTGCATCTCGAGCGATTCTATCGACAGATGCGCGGGACTGTGGTATATGACTTTTTTCGGATAACGAGCATCCAATTCGTGAAGGTGATAGGCGGCGCTAGACACGTGATGCAGGTACACTTCGAGGGGTTCGCCCATTTTGTGCGTGATTTTGCTCAGCATGTAATGGCACAGCCACTGCTCATCGTTCCCGGTTCCTTCGGCTTCGCAGCGAATCGCTTCGGTGTAGCATTTTTTAGCCATATTGAGATATTCGACTTTTTTCCTGCGATAGTCGGACATCGTCTCCGACGATAGATCCAATTCGCTGCGGAGTTTCATCTGGCGACACAGGAACGATACGATCGAATACGCACACGAGCCGCATTCGATCCAGAGACTCGCGTTGCTTGCGTCGAGATCGAGGGCCTTCTGGAAACAAAATATAGCGCCGTCGCTCCGTTTGAGGACTTGGGAGCCGTCCTTTTTCAAATCGCAGGAGTTCATCCGCTGTTCGATCTGGGCGCTCCTCGACAGGGCCATGCCCGCCCAGGAATCGATCCGCTGAGGATTCACGCAGCTGTCCAGCATGTAGTAGCGTGACGCCTTGATGAAATCCTTATTTTTAAAGTAGTAGTCCCCGAGCAGGTAGTACAGTTCCGAGATGAGCTCCTTATCCGGACAGTTCTCAGGCATTTGCGGCATCTGGCCCGACGAGGAGCTCTCGATGAAGATCGCCATTCTGTCCGCGCAACTGGTCGGGTTGCTTTCGCTTGGGATCAGCGACGCTATCCGCTTGAACAGAGCTTCTGCTTCGGCCGAGATGCCCGGATGTTTGTACGAGTCGAATTCCGGCAGTCGCGGTGGCTTGTAGAACGTGAAAACGTATTTAGCGTGGTCCCAATTCAGTTTCAGAGGGGAGGCGTTGTGATCCTGGACTTGAGTTTTCTTCTTGGTCCTGTCCTGGCCGTAAAGACAGTAGAAGCATTGCTCCAGGCCAGCGGTGAGATCCTCCTCGAACGGATGCGTTCCCAGGGTTTCTCTGAATTCAATGGTCTCGTTCATCATGACACGGACGCAGAGTAGTACAAAAGCACCCTGATTCCTCATGCACCAGTTTCTCTTCCCCAAATACTCATGCGCCGTGAACAGCATCATGAGCGAGAGGGGCATAGCGGTCTCTGCGCTTTTTTCGTTGACGATCCGGTCTTCTTCGTGTTTGATCACATGGTAGAGCATGTTCCACGTCAGCACGGAGGGAATGGCCATGTTGTCCACGGACTCCCGGAGATCCATTTGTAGCGAGATGATCTTGATCAGCGTGTGCGCGAACCTCGACATCTTCTCCGGAGTCAAACTATCCAGCACTGAAGGATGTCTCTCGATCAGTGCGTAGATCTCGTCGATGAGCTTCACCGCCGTCTCCGACCAATGGTACCTCATGTCCTGCTCCGTGGCTCGCACGTACTGATTCAGACACTCGTGGATTGAGGATTCACCCCAGTACAGCGTTTTCTCGTCGTCTCCTAACATGCACAAGGCGTGGTGGAGCAGCAGCAACTGCTCATAGCGGGGTTTAACGCTCGTCTTGGCCTGAACCCGACGGTCGATTTTGAATGTCTCGCTCACCAGCGATACGATTTTATCGTATTGCTTGGCATCGAGAAGATTCTGAAGATCTTCAAGATGTCGGAGTCGATGGATCCCGTCGATGAGTTCCCTGGCGATTTTGGCGGACACGATATTATTGTGCTTGAGATTAACAACCTTGATGCAGTCCACGGCATCGAGGTCAGGCTGCAGGAGGTGCTTCTGCTCCATCACGACGCATAGCTGTTCGAGTCTGCTACATGCCATCTGTATGTCGCCGAAGTGCATGTAGAACCGCGCTTCGAGGTACAGAGCTCGAGCGGTGTAAACCAGCCACTGTTCACCCAGAGCGACTCTTCTGTGGGTTTGACGGTAAACGGAATCGAGCGTGGCGATGTATTCGTTCAGAGGGAACCTCTCGGTGAATTCCACCTGCTCGGCTTTCATGTTGGCGAGAATGTAGCGTTCGAGGAATAACTCGCAAACATTGAGTTCCAGACGAGCCCATTTCAGAACTTCTTCCGTCTTGCTCTCGTCGGTATCGTCCGGTTTCTGGAAATTATGTCGAATGCGCTCGTACAGACCCATGAAAATGCTTTTGAGCTCTCGTGGCCAGCGCTTGTCGTCCTGTCTACTGATGGCGGTCAAGTACTCGAACATGAAATCCAAGGCCGAAGCGTTTTTGTGCAGCTCGAGGAAATCTTTCACCTCACTGGTCTCGTTGTCCCTCAGGTCGCTGACCTGCGAGCGGCGGAATGGAAACGGATGAGTTCGGTTGGGAGAAAGGAAGATCCGGGAATACACTCCCGGGACTAATTCGGTCGACATAATGAAATCATCCAAGACGATGTCTAGCTCATCGGGAGTTGGATATCAAGAGGAAATTAGATCGAATTCCGATATAGGAAGTCATCAATCGTATCTCACCACGTTGGGATAAGCTCTATGCTCAGCGTGCACGGCGGCCTCGTCTCGGTCTCCTTCGAAGACACAAACTTCACTGAAGATCGACGTCGGCAAGAATTGGATGAGGAGTTCGCGGTAATTGACGCTGAGGTCCACTGTTTTCTTGCCTTGACGATTCCTCGCCGATCGCCGCTTCGTGTTCGAGAGAAAGTCATGGAATACCTTCTTTCGACGCTGAGATCGAGAATCTTCGATGAGGATACCGAGATCGTCCAGCAAGGAATCGCTGGGAGTATTATCACCTGATCGGGGAAAAGTCCACTCAATACAACAATTATCTGAATGTCCAGACTTCAGGGAATATTCAGTGCGGTGGCCGAGGTCTTTGATCGAGATCGAGTCTCTGATTTTTCACCTATGAGCATTGCGAGATCGTTGATTTGTTGCGAACTCTCATTATCTAACGAGGAATCAGTCATTTTGTAATCGAAACCCGGTCGAGAGTCATCGGTTTCGTCTTCCTCACTGCTGCTGTCGTCCTCGGATGATGAGTCGAAGCGAAATCTCGATCTCTCTTCAGGAGAAGTCGCGGTTTCTCCTTCAGAGAATTCAATCCTTGAAGGGAGAATCAGAAAATCGGTATGCTAAGGGTATTCAGTCGTCGCGGAGCGCATCGTGGTCGACGGGTCATCATTGAGGTTCTGTGTCACCTTTCCAACAGGAGTGATGGATTGTTTGACGTCGACACGCTATCGTAATGAGCGATAAGAAGTCCGCCGAGTAGGCACCAAGTGAAGTCAGACAGTGTCCTGCGGAGCTTCAGTGAATCCTTCGGAGCAGTTTCCTCCGAGAGCCAGCTCAAGTATTCCCGGCGCTCGTTCCGTATGTTCTCGCACTCCTCCACAATTTCAGCCGATTCCTTGAAATAACGATCGGACACGGGGTCAGGTTTTGCGGATGGGTGCACGCTACACCACAATGAGCCAATCCAATCCAGATGGGGATCTGGTTGAAATCGGGAATATCTCACCTCGGCTGATATATCACAGTCCTGCAAGGCATCCTCGAAGGTTGTGTAGGCATCACGATACATGTCCTTCAGGAATGGCGCATCCTCGAAGATTTTGTCGGCTAGCACAATTGCTTGCTTGAAGCCGGGCTCAGCTGTCAGAGTCCTCCGACAGAACTCGAGACAGTTCGCGTAATCACCTGGATATTCATTTGTTCGACGTATTTGAAAAAAAAACTCTCGCGCACTTGGACCGGGCCAACCGATGTCCAGTCTCGATGTCATTGGTGTTCTCACGAGCACATTCTCGATAAGCCCCACATACCCAGAATATAAAGCACCGATATGAGACGCTCGACGCTGGGCCAATGATCCGGTTTCAGGGTGACCGCCATTTCGAAAGAATTACGAGCCAGTTGCAAGTTCAACATCTGCATTCCGATATCACCGATCCTGAACCACGTCGGTATGTCCTTCCAATCGATCATGGTTGCTTCGACGAAATATTTCGCCGCTTTTCGTAAACGCTCCATTTTGAAGTAGGCATCGCCTAGATTCTTGTAAGCTAAATACTTCAATTGTAGAGATGTGGGGAGCGTCGAACCGGACTCTGCAATGGATGGAGGATGCTTGAGATCGGAAATTGAAGAACAGAAAGCTCAATATAGACTTCTTGACTGTGATAGACTAATCCACTGACTCCGATGAGCTTCCGGATCTTCCTCGTTGAGGTAGTCGAGTTTCAGGAGCTGACGGAATTTCTGGATCCCATCCTCCGGTCGGTCCCCGCTTAGATCGTGGAGCGCGTCTCTGAAAGCAAAGATTGGATTGACCATCGAACGGCATTGAGAAAGGAATATTTCGACGACGAGAACGTTAGAGGAACAATGAGAGATCTTCAGTCGGCTAGGAGCTGTGTAAGCGACGGCTGACGTGACCGGCAGCTCGTTTGCTGATGGAACATCACACGGTGGGGATGAATTCGAATGATCGAGCGAAACTCACCTGTAGAGTGCGAAGGCTTGGCCTTCCTGAGCCTCCCGCGTTTGAACTTGGCATCCGACTTCTTCATTGATAGAGCCACTGCTCCCGTCCGAATTGAGAGCAGCGAACTTCAGCATTGTGATTTCCTATGCCATCACTCCATCATAGAATTTCGCTCGAACCTGAAACTCCCGGACATATAGAACGCTGCACTTTGGGTCGAAACCACCCGCGATTGTTTAGTTTCCCTGCCCCGTTGGGATCGATCGTTCTGAACACTGATACATAGATCGGCACGCATGTTCTCAACTCTCTTTCGAGGAACCCAACAACTGGGTCGAAACAGCTGAGCGGACCTTCCGCGGGGTTCCATGGGCTCGAGAGCATGATCTCGCGTTCAGGAGGCTTTTCGTATGGAGTGAGGAATTACTTGCATCGAAACCATGGCAAGACTCGGGGGAGCCGAATCAGTAGTGACACTCTCCGTCGGAGTAGATGGCTCTTGCGCTGGGTACGGTGGTACTTCCCCCGCTCGTAGCTTACCGGTGCGTGGATCGGAAGCATTAATGTGGAATTCATGAGACTGGTCGGAAATTTTCACCATTCCACGCTGGCACTCTTCTTCCTCCACTCAGCTCTGATCAAGGAGAAAAACCAAGTTCGGAAGTTAGACTCGGAGCACACAAACTCTTACCGCACTAGTCGTAGCAGACGAAGCCAGGCATGTTGATGATCCTTCGTTGCAATCGAGTTTGAAAGGATTCGCCGCCGATCCAGGTTTCCTACCTGGCAAAGAGATGATTCTGGATCCGGGGGGACGAAGAATGCTCCATGTTCTTACAAATAAAATCCGGGTATGGATGGCAAACCGAGATAACAAGGGGGTGGGATAAAATGGGATAAAACCCATCGAGAGAAAATCATGATGTGGATGATTTTTGCTGGGCACCGGGATTGAGCCGGAGGCTGAAGCCCTGTCATCGAGGAATTCCTGTTCAATATTTATCTCTTCCCCCCTCCCAGTGAATATTGATCATGCCCATCAGATCTATGGACGTAAGTCATCAAAATGGCGAGAAGGACTTTCGCCGCGCCAACCCGGGGCGCACCGGGCACGACCCCTTACAGCGATTCGGGAGAGAGAGACGAGCTCGAGAAAAGTGACTGCTGGGATGACTTCCGGAAAAAACGATTGCGGCCGAGCTGCTCGAGTGCCGAGGCAAAGGCATATAAATGAGTGTAATCTTCGCCTGGATGAATCTCTCGCACCGTGAATGATTCTATCGAAATCCAACGAGGTAGCGACGGAGGCCATCCACACCGTCTTGAAGGTTAGGTCCCAGTAAGCCGAAAGTTTCTCGCCGAAACCCGGAACGCCGAAACCCATCACGCCGAAAGTCAAGAAAGCCGAAACCCAGCACGCGGATTCTCAGCATCTTGGCTCGCGGAAAAGCACAGGCGTTGCGGTCAATGGGACGATAAGCGCATTTGAACTCCGACAGCGTAAGTGACGGGAGACGATCAAGTTCAGTTTTTGCTTCGGAAACGGAGGAGCCTTCCCCGCGAGGTAAAGGCGTTCCTCTCGTTGAAGAGCTGACGGGTGTCGTGAGATGTGCGCTTTGTGGGAACATCTCGGGGCAGACGGAGCACGGGTATGGTCTCGCACCACCTTGAAGACGATCGTTGATCTGCAAGTTTGTCGAAGTGACGAAACTCTGCGAACACACAGAAGAGCAGGAGAAAATCTTTACTTCATCATGACGCGCGAAGTGCACTTCCTGCTATGACTCGGTCGAGAGTCGGGGGGAGCCGAACGCAGCTCTCCCAAGGACACTTGTAGCTTGTAGGTTTTTCGGCATATCCCAGAGTCGTGGAGGTGGATTCTTCCATCGAACTCAGTCAGGTCGGCTCCCGAGAGGCATCGAGACACCGAATCGTGTCAGGTCGGCGTCGCACTCCACTGTGCACGCGAAATGCGCGACTTGCGCGCTCGACGCGATTCCTCGGTTTACGATTTCTGTTCGAGAAATCGATACTCCCAGAGCCCCGCTTACCGAACCTAACCCGTTTCGCGAGGAGCTTCGCTAAGCGGATAGTTCGTTAAGCAGAACAGAATTCTCCTTAGGAACCCATGTTGAAGAAGTTAATCCGTTCCGTGAGAACATGATGGCTCGACGAAAAACTCTCAGTCGCAAACATGGTCAAGTTCATTTATACTTCATTGAACATAGCTCTGTTTCATGTTTCATCATACGTTTCGAAATCTCTGGACTCGACAATTGCCCCGAAGAATCGATCTAATGTAGTTTGACGTTTCCTCGACCGTGGGTGTGACTTGATCTCGTCGATTAAGTTTCTGTTCATGAGATCCAACGTTTGTTGAGTAATTGCGGTTCCAAAGTACCATTTGAGTAGTAGATATTATACCTCCTCCCAATGACTTATGATGTCTCTCAAATCGGTCGCTGAGGCTTCCTCAAGGCCGACTTTGTCACCATACTCATCGCTCGGTGAAGAATGCTCGAGATTTTCCTGTTTTTTTCGCGCAGGTCTCTTAGATCTTCTTGGATCAGGTTTCCATGGGGCTCGACAATGAGCTCTCGGGATTGCGGTGTTCGGGATATCAGATTCCGGATATCGGTCTTCGAGATTTCTGATTTCGGGATATCGGAGCGATCCCGACTGCCGCAACCCCGAATGCCGGGATCATGAGCGCGTATACGTTTCTTTTCTTTGGGGGGGAGGCATGCTCCCTACCATCATTGACGCTTCTGACTGCAATCCAAATCGAGGCAGATTGAAACAAAATCACAATCGGACAATGCGAGTATATACTTCCATGTTATTTACTTCTACGGCACCAGCGAATGGTGTCAAAAGAAAGATTGAACCTGACGCTATGAATATACTGGATCAACGAAATCTGATTGGTCTCGAAAAGCTCAGCAAAAACTCGGTATTTCCGGTACAGCTCTTCGAACTTCTTTCTTTTGCGAGGCGGCTTTCCTCCCATACACAACCGTAGCATGTCTTCCTCGCACTTCTGCTGCTGTCTCTGAAGGAGGCTGATGACTTTGGAGATATTCCCGTGCTTCTCCCCGAGCGCGGAACTGATGCCTTGATGCCGTCCTTCCTCATGGTTTTTTTGTACGGGCCCGAAATTCCCGAAGCGATTCCAGAGCGTGCGGGGGAGCACTTGTGAGTGGTCCTCTAAGCATGTGGGAATGAAGTACTCCTTGATATTTTCTAGCTTCGAATAGGCGGGGTTGTCTGTGCTCGAGGCCTCTGCATTGACCTCCAATCAAGCCTAATCCAACAAGTTCAACGGCAGCAAGGCGAGGACACCCATGGATCGCACCACGCATCCCAGTCCGGGTTCTCTGTGGTGCCGGCTCAAACCGAATTCTTGAACCTTCCTCCACAAACACTGTGGGAAATGTAAGTTGCAACCTTTTAGACCCGCATTCGGTAACTCTCGTCTAATCGCCTTCGGAGTCGCTACTTCGAAATCGAGTTGAAAGACTCTTGGGTCGGAGGCAACTTATGGAAGCAGCCGGAGCCTTGAGAAGGCAGATCATGCGGCGGAATGTTGCTTCCTGCTTGTTCGGGAGCAGAAAATACACGAACAGAATCATTTGACCCACGGAGAAAGCATGGAAGGTATAGAGTTGTAAGAAAAGCTGGTGTACAACGCGGATCGTTCCGACCCTGAAATCAGTCGCTGTTCCGCATAAGGTCGTCATCATTTCTCGCGCCGTAAACCCGAGAATTCGGTCGGTCGTCCCATCGATGATCAACAGGGGAGGCCGGCCGTCAGCCGTCTGTGTCCAAGCATCTTGCAAGACGAGATCTGCGAGCGAGCTTGGCTGAGGAGGTCGCACTCTCGAGCGCGCACGATTCAGAATGGTTGCCACGGAGTCGAAGGTAGGTAATGCAGCGCCGATTTGGTCGTCGGAATTAGTACACCGCAGGTCCCTCAGGGAGGGACCGGGCTCGGACTTCACGATATATATGCCGAAGCTTCTTTAGGGTGCGACCGTGACACTTTCTTCCATCTTGAGCCTCACCGAACTCTTGATGAGCTCTTCATCTTCAGCTTCATGAAGATGAGCCCCTGTCTGCCTCTCAACAACGACCCCAGACCCAGACTCGGCTGAAATCTGATAATTCAGTCGAGGAAATCGAAGGTGAACTCGAGTTTGAGGCTCTAGATATGGATGACTCGAAGAAGAAGTGATAGGAGAAATACTCGAATACCATGCCGAGAATCGCTCTGGCCGGACAGCCTTCTGACTCCTTCTTTAAGCAACGACAGGAGAATTTGCCTCTCCTCTTCTTTTCCACCTCGTAGAGATATTCACTGACACAATAAAGGATTTCCCTCTCTTCGAATCAATCTCTCTCACATCCTTGAAGGATTCCAAGATAAGCTTCCGCGGTCGACGGAGTTCAAGAAAAGTAAGGGGTCTGATCGGCAAGACAACTGTGGGAAATATCAGGGACACTGTTCATACCTCGTCCACTCTCCTTTTTTTTCTTTCGGGCTGAACCACACAGCCAAGGTTTAACGTCCCGGGTACCGTCCAGGTAATGTCCTCGTCTACTTGGATGAATGGAAAACAGCGACGCGGGTGAGCTGCAGCGCCACCTGGCGTAGATTGGCATCAATGAAACTCCATCGTCCGGCAATGACGAGGCTGCCTCGAGACTGCAAAATGTTCGCAGACTCATAGCGCCGTGATCTCAAGACTTCTCTCTCCAGGCCTTGAATCATTAGCTGTCAGACTCGCCCCGTGCCGCGCCGTTAATTCGAAATTTAGATTTCCCGCGGGCTCTGATTGGGTCCGCGTCCAAAATCGAGTTACGGATTACGGACAAGTCATGGTTATATGTTATATATGTGACTAGCGTACCCGGCCGCGCTGGATCGGGTTTAGGGAAAAAAAGTGTCATGGCTTACCCTCATTGATTTTCGATTTTACATCCGATAACGATGTCTCCCCACTCCTGGAAGCTGAGGTTTTCGAAACACGCTATCGATTCTAATCATTTCCAAAGGGAACCCTAACCGGAAATACCTAAAATCGATTCTGAGCAAAAAAGTCATGGGGTATTCTCCCCAAAAACCGATAGACGGCGAAAAAATCTGAATCATAAGAACCAATGGACCAACGGGTTTGGGAGGAAATCGACTTCGTTGTCTCGGATTTTATTCAATGCACAAGATTTTCGCAGGTGCTCAAAATGAAGACGCGCAAGGGTCTCGTAGATCTCCAAGACTGTATCTGCTGACCGAATTCCTCCCAGGTTCTCGCAAATCGATGTTTCCATTTTCTGGAGCCCGTTGTAGTTCGCCAAGCATGGGACGTCCATCCTTCTTTCAAGATCCATCGATCCCGCTCTCTGAGGCCTCCCTCAGACCTCCCAGGACCCAGGAGGAGAGCTCTGAAAGAGGAGAATATTTTTCGGTATCGATGGATTCCGATCACTCTCGGGGAGCGCGCTTGAATGAATGATGCATATAATGGAATCACATAAAATGATAGGGTCGTGTGAACGGATGCTAACGATGAGTAACAAGTTACCTTGGGATGAATAAAAAACCGCGCAGGTAGTGTCGACGCCACTACCGTAATATTGCGTGAAAACGTCTATTCCTCATCCAACCTCGAAATCCTCGTTCTTTCTACAGCTGACATCGAAATGACATCCTCAGCCTTCCCTTGAATTGCATGTACCTTGATTTATCTAAGAAGGGGAGTGCTGAAAAAGTAATGCGTCGATCGGGCTGAAACTTTGGTCCGAGAATCCCCGCCTCGAGAGAAATTCGACCCTAAGAGGTTATTCGCGAACGGCCACCTTGGGGGTATCTAAATGATTATCGAGAATTCGCCCTCAAGCATTGACTACATGAGAGAACTGGGAAAGACTATGGACACCTCCTTGGGTTGAACGTCTCTCGGTGCGGGATTCTATGAGCAGCCCGATCGGCGTCTTGCATGTTCAGCACTCCCCTTTAAGTCATCGATGTCATTCTATTGACGATGAAATTCGTCAATTTGAGTGTGACCTCAAATACCGCGAATGCCGTTGATACATGAGGTTGGTGTTCAGTTGAATTCCTATAGCCGTGCTCGATCCTCTCGATTGAGGGTCCTTCTGACCTTCGTGATCGAACAAGTAGTCGCTGGGAGCATGCCTCATGTGTGATATACGTATTTCCTTCGTGGGATTCAGTATTTCCGCGAACTGCTCCCCTCTCCTACCTATCGGAGGCTACAGTGAAGTTTTATGCCGAAGGTCTCGACAGAACGCGGAGGATGATCAAAGTCTCACAGATTTCGGAGAGAACAGCTTCAAGAGTGTGGCCAGAGAGAGTAAATCCAAGCGGATTCTCGAGGAAACGAAACGGCGTGGAATGAGGATGCCTCCAGAGGTCGGAGGCGCTCATGGTTCGGACTTGGATTTGTATCCATTCGAGCGGGAGCTGAATCCGCGGCTTGAAAAATCGGGGTATCGGGGTCGAAGCGACCCAATGAAAAGCTCCTCGCCGATAGCATCGTCGTTCGCGATCGCAAAATATTTGTGGACCGCTCTTATGCGGAGGCTGAGCTCACGTTGTCCGTACATTCGGAAGGGAGCGATCCTGATTGTTCCTTGAGAGAGTTCCTTCCACTGTTGAGTCGTGCGACTCGGTAGGAATTCGAGATCGAAATAATCTCAAATATCGTGCATCGCGACTTTGATCTGATCTCCATCAATCTCAGGGAATTGTCCCCTTGATCGACTGGTCCAGCCCAATAAGTTGTATTCCGCCGGTCTAGCCCATCTGAATATTCGCTACGCTTCTCAAATATATCGCACAAACTCAATATCTTCAGAGGGAATCCTATATTTATACACTATCCGGGAGTATTCCAGGTGCATCCAGAATCGCTCCCGGAAACCTTCAAGGCCGCCAGGCATAACCACGGAAATTAAATGGCAGATACCTCCGTAAATTCCGTCCCCATCGGTGCATTCAACAATTGGATCCGTTCTGAACAACACGACTTATCGGGTCGCAAAGTGCCTCAAATTTCGTTGCATGGAGGACGAAGTACATTGATTCTACCCCCTGAGTGAAATTAAAGACGTTTTCACGTCAAAACATGCACCTACCTGAAGTATTCGCATGATGAAGCGAGAATGCTTTCGGGCGCGCATATAGATTCTGCCTCAACGATGAAAGTGATGTCCGGGGCTTCCGTTTCGGACATGATGGATCCGATCGATTGAGAGAGACCGCTGATTCGTTCCGAACTTCGCGATTGCAATCCGTCTGTTGTTTCAGGAAAAGAAGAAATCCACAGCGACACCCGGTGGAAAAATTCGAGAATTGAGGGAGAGTCGATATCAACAAAACATCGGATCGAAGCCGGAGGAGAGGATGCTTTCACGCGTGGAGACTCTCAACAGGAACCGCAAAGCGCGATCAGACTTTGGGAAGAGCTTCGGCCCGACAGCGTCCCGGAGCTCAATGATGAATTATGATACTTTCATCGAAGTTGAAATCCAGCATTCGGGAACAGCGGCTCCAGATTCCACCGAGGCGACGTTCTCTCTAGGCACTCAGCAGTCTCGAGTTTTTCTACTCACTCAGGCCCACCGTGATATACTTCTACTAAAACAGAAAAAGACGTTCTCTCCTTCGGATAGCTGCGATGGGACGATTCGAGATTCGAGAGCAACTCTCGACTCTGCTTCAAATCGAATCGAAGGATTTGAACTGAAGCTAGATCCATGGCGCAGAAAATGCCTGACTCTTTCGCACCGGAAAAATCAGAGGGTAAGAGTTGGCACAGAAGACTCGCCCGCGATCCGCGGAAGCCCCGGCTTCCGACCTCTGAATCGCTCTATATGCGATCTGAAGACCGTCCCATGGAATCTCAGCATCATCCCGTGAGATGTCCGAATTCAAGATTGAACTCTGTTTCGTGAACGAGGGAAACATTCTCGATTGGCGGAGTCTCTACGAGATGATTGCAGAGCGACCTCCGCGAGTTTCCAATCGGCGAAGGTACGCCACGGAGAGAATTTCCAGGTTTGTCCTTTTTTCCATGGAACACAAGTCCAACTGTGCGGCGTCGATGATGATGCTCATGCTTCAGCACCGTGAATCTCCTGACGGAGACGGTGAGGAGCACAGAAACATATCCGAACTATTCTTTCCCGCTCCATTTGAGCCGGGGATCATTCTGATTCCGGGATGCTCATCAATATAATAGGAGGACCCGTTTGATCAGGCTCAGATGGTCTCATTCTGTTTTTCCGTAATCTCGCTAATAGAACAAAAATAAGGATAGCTAGAAATCGGATCAAAATTCTTCATATTTCTCATAGAACAGAAACGAAGCATTTCCAGCAAAGGGGGGGATGACGATAAAACCAGCGGAATCTCTCTCGAATCAGCGGCGATATAGGTGGTCGATCAGGATGAAAGCCTGTATGTTGAAAATGTTCTAACATCAGGAGGTGCCCGCAGAACTACTAAGTGGTGTTGACGGCAGCGCCACACAGAGTCAAGTGTGGCATCTCGAAGTCTCCGAATAAACGTAAATAGCCAGTCGTTGTGCGGACGTCGTCCAGGAGTCACGGTGTTCTCATTGGGATAGTTCGCAATTAGATTTACAGGTGGTCTCCTTCCAGCGGAGGCCGTTTGGCCTTCGCAAGGCATTCGAAGCGAGTGCAGGAGAAGTACTGTCGAATTAGAGAAGGGTAGGTAGACGTTAGGGATGAGCCAGGAAATAAATAGATCCGAATCGGTCATGACACGGGAGGAGAATGGTTCGCTCCGTTGAATGGGATCGGGACACTTGTTATATACTATATATGTACATATTCTATGTACATAAAAATGGAAGTCCACAGAAATCCACTCTATTGATACTGATCACATCTATCTATATACATAAATATAGATGCTCGCTCGTCGAACGAGCTGGTTCGACAAGGCTTGATTCAAGTCCTGACAAAGGACTATCGCGACCGCGAATGCCTGACCATGACTGCTCAACTCTACGAAACAGCCACAGCAGCTGTCCGTCGGACGCCAGGACAGAATCCTTGGCCAGCTTATGCTCAGCTTCGGACAGCTGCTGATGGTATGCGACGACCAGGTCCCGATCATGTGACGTACGACCAAATCACATCGCTCTTCGATAACATGATGGCTACGGGAATGACTGCGTACCTGACGTCGATAAGTGCGTTGATGTACGCCACCACTTACATTTCCTTTTCGAAACAGGGAAATCTCTCACCAGCCAAGGCGGCTAGTCTGACGAATCAGCTTACGATGGAATTCGGACACGCCATGGATGTCACACAATCGAACGTTCGTCGCATTTTCGAGTTAGCGGGTCATTTGGTGACTCGAGACAACGCTGCAGCGGTCTTCCGCATGTGGAAGGCAGATATCCCGATGAGGATTTCATTACGGCTGCACCTTGTGCTCAGTCAGTCAGCAAAGACAGGCTTGACCGCATTGACGGTAATCAAGGAATCCGTGAAAGCTTTTCCAACTTTCAACTGGGGAACGATCGCTGCGATCATGCCCAGAGATGTGGCGAAAGCTAAAGCAGCCATGGAGATCATCGGCGATAACAACAAGCACGAAAGAACCCAGAAACTTATCAGCAAACGACATGTTGAGACCCGACGGCATTTCACATGAACCATGGTCTCGAGGCCAACAACTCATCTGGGATGTGACAATCAGAGATTCGTTTGCACCGAGTAATAGACAAATAGCCAGATCAGCGCGGGCGGTGGCGGCCAAAGCCGAACAAGAGAAAAGGACCAAGTATCGGAAATTCCTCGAAACTTACACTTTCGTCCCATTCGTCATTGAATCCACCGGCGTGTGGGGTTCCGAAGCTCTGAAGTTGACAAAAGAAATCGGACGCCGTATAGTGGCCCGCGGCGGCGATTGCCGAGCTGCGATCTGCGATGTACATAAGACAGCGCGTCGCTGTAGAAGTACAGAGGGGGAACGCTAGGCTCGTTTCGGGCATAGAATACTGCCCTAGAACTTTGGGAGAGCTCGATCTTCTGTGCGGATGATAGATCATATCAACCATCTGTCGAATGCCATGTTTCGGATCGAATAAACGATTTATACATATATATATATATATGTATATATAAAGATGGAAGTCCACAGAAATCCACTTGTGTCGTACGGACTCTATTAATACTGAACACATCCTCTAGAAATTTTAAGAGGACCTTCAGAAGTCTCCCAGGTACCTACTCGGCACACGAAATCGACGATGCCGCTGCTAGATCTTACACATTCAACGATTTTACGTGATTTTTCCCTATTTCGTTGTTGTTTTGTATAAAGTATGTGATCAGTATTAATAGAGTGGATTTCTGTGGACCTCCATTTTCATGTCACGTAGAATTTTCATAACGTGAAATCCGGCTGCGGCTCCGGAATCGGAATGCTGAACGCGCGTGTAGGCTTGCAGCCACTCCCGCTCGGTACTCATCGATCTCCGAAGTGCTTGAGTATTCCCAAACTCCGAGACGAAATCCCTACACCGACTCCCAATCGATATGGCTGTACAAGAAGTGCTCTCAGCAAAGGGGAAGACGCAGAATTTCGTAGGGAGTTATCTGTACGAAGTGGAGAAACAAGTTCTGGGTGGTACTTGTCATCGTCGGTGCATCGCGCAGAGACGGAAAGGCTGCTCGGCCAGGCTCATCGTCTCGAGATTGGCCGGAGCCTTCTGTCACCAAGCAAAGCGGTGAGCATTCGCACCCGCCGGAAAACAGCGAATCAAGAGGGAGGCCTGCTCCCACATGAAAGTAGCCGTGGTCGACGAACGAGAGAAAGGGGTCAAGCGGATCCACTCCGAGACTCTGGGTGGAACAGCAAGGAATCCGCGTGCTCCCTCCAAGGATGAAAAGATCGGGGCCACTTCAACAACCTTTCAGTCCTTGCGTGCCTCCTTGTATGGGGCTCGCGCGAAACTGATTGCGGCTTTACCTTAGAGTCGGATGGACATAGTCGTTGACGGGCTGTACGCGAAATCTCTGAGCGACGAGAAATTCCTCCTATTCGACGGCGGAATCGATGATGAGATCCCGGGGTTTGGCTCAGATGAAATGTTCGGTCTGTTGTGCGAGTCGAACACCGTCTCCCTCGATGGAACTCTCAAAGTCGTCCCCCACCTGTTGTATATCCTCTACTCGTTCTGCAAGGGACAGATATTCCCGCTCGCACTTTTTCTGCTCCCCGATGAGACGAACTGAGCTTAATGTAGAGTGTTCAAGCTCTTGAGAAACCATGCCACTGGGAATGGAAAGGTTTTCGCTCCGCGGATCTTCCAGTTGGACTTCGAAGTTGCACGCTTACAAGGGATCCTGCACGAATTTCCATTGTCCGAGATTAAAGATAGTAACTTTCATTACAACCAGTGCCTCTGGAGGAGAGTCTAAAGCCTGGGTCTCGCGTCCTATTAAAACGAAGTGGTTGATTCGTTCGTGCTCTGCTCTGAGCTTGGTTCCTTTGGATAGAGTCGACAGACCAGGCTAGGAATTGACGCGGAATCTCCGCCGTCCGATCGCCCGGCGTATGAGAAAGCAGAAGCCTTCAAAGTGTACGTGATCAATACGTGGCTCGAAAACTCCTCGGTGTTCCCACGTAGTCTGTGGAACCACTATGGTGATTTCGACGCCCGGACGACCAACCACGTAGAAGCTTGGCACGGCGCACAGTGGGGCCAAATCGAATTTTAGATGGACAAAAATCCATGGAAATCCATCTCGGAATTTTGATCGGTGATGGGTTTGAACATGTTCGTAAGACTCTGAAAGTCGCGAGGGAACCATGATTACCGCGTTCTCCGCATCCCCCAGCCATCCTGGCGCCTGCGAGAATAGAATTGAAAATATTTTTCGACGACAATTTTTATGAATTTTCCCCTTTAATCGTCGATGCTCGGGAATGAAGATACTTTGTGCCCTCGAATTGAAGGAAAATTATTCTCTGCGCTCACTTCCCGGCCTGATCTCGCAATCCAACATGATCCCGGTCAAGCCAGCCGATTTTGGACTTGCTGGGAAGACTTTCTCGCCGAGACAAAAAAAGATCGGAAATTCGTCAAGTTCTCGATGTCAGAAACGCAGTGTCCCCACGAGTTCCCACCTAATCGATTTGTTTTTGAGGAGTAACGGACCTCCACTCGCCGCAAAAAAAAATTGAGCCGCGAAACCCAGCGGTTCCCGAATACTGTCTGTCCGAAGCTGGGATCTGATCTCGTAGGTCGGGACCATTCTCATGTCGCTTTTCGAATCCGAATCAGCGTCGGAGACGATTGACGCTTTTTTCCGTTCGGAGACGTAAGCGTCGCGTCTTGGCGCGGCGTCGACTCGTTCCCAGAGGTAACTGGAGAGCGAACAGAGAGCGACAATGTCCTCCAACTCATATCCACCAAGATCTTCAGACCCTCTTATAGCCTTTATGCGGCGATTCCCACGGAATAAAGGGAAAACTCCGGATCCAGAGGTGCGATGCTCACTCAACTACCATTCATGCCACTCATTAACGGAAGATGTTGAATCGATAGAAGACGACGATGCTGGATGCTAGACCCACAGAAGGGGAATCAGAGGGCTCTGACCTCTGAGCAGACATCCATGCCGTTCGTACGGCGGTACGGTCACCGTACCGGTACGGACCGGACAATTGTACGGACTGGACTTGTACGGAAAAAGTACGGAATTTTTTCAGTCGGCAAAGCTGGTCACCGGTCATCCTCGGGATTCACAATCCTTCTAGGCGTCATAGAATCGATCGACACGCCACGTCGGCGCTCGAATAGGGAACCGAGCCTGATGATGCTGATGACAATGACCGGTGACATAATGTTCGACAAATCCCGCGAGATCAGCTGCGGAAGAGAGTCCTTAGAGGCGCCCGCACACTCAAGGGGAGGCCCGCCGAAGACCGGAGTACGGATTCCCAGTTCGGTATTGATTCTCATAGTGGAAGCTTCTGAGCCCGACAGGTCAAGGCGCAAGCAATAGACGAGGAGCGCATCTCTACGATGGAATGATTTCAGGTCCAAGTGAGAGAGATCGATAGGCCCCCAGCTGAATCGATTGAAACCATAATTCTTGAGCCTCGCAAATCTCGGTCGGTATATGTAAATCTGGTTGGGAACTATCCCAATGAGAACACCGTGACTCCTGGACGACGCCCGCACAACGACTGCTGTTTACGTTTATTCGGGGACTTCGAGATGCCACACTTGACTGAGTGTGGCGCTGCCGTCAACAATATATATAATACGAACTTGACGCTAGATTCATCCATCAAGAAGCAGGGACAGGGACCGAATGGAGATTTATGAAATATCAAGCTTATTTTATTCAGGAATTCAGGACATAAAGCACGCAGTCGACATTCTTGTTGACTCCTCTGGCTTTCGATAGCTTATCGAATTGCACGCCAGCGGGATGGAGCGGAAGTAGGGGAATTCGGACGGTTGTTCAGTATGCTCTGATGCCGTACTCTTTTTTTCAACGGCGGTTTGATGAGGGTTCATGGTTCATCCTGGAGCGATCCGGCCTTCTCCAAACCACAGGAAGGCTTTGGAGAAGGCCGGAGGTCTGGAGGCCCAGCGATGCATTGGCTTCGCTCCAGACCCCAGGGGTGTGTCTCAGTCGGATCGGGGTGGGGATGCGGGTTTAGCGTAATAGCTCCGCAGGAAAAGCATGGAAGAGAAGTTCGAGTCCTTCAGTCGCTCGCGGGAGTATCTTCTCAAGTTCCTCGCGGTACTGAAAAGCCTTTCAGCTGAGACGCTAGTTGGGGAAATGTTCCTCAAGCCCGTCACTAGACTATCAGGGAAAGATCCCAGAAGCCCTTTATCTGCATGCTTATCGTGTAGCTTCATCAGATATCGGCAGTACTTCCGTGCCTGCACAGCTTTCCTCGATTCTGTACCGTCTTGCGGGATTCCCAACTTGTAAAGGAAGTGCTTAATAATTTCTTCTGGAACATCGCTACCAGCGGGAATCAACCGCTTGCGTAGCTTTCTCAAGGTCATCTTCGAATTCTGGGAGCAGAAATCTGGAATCCAGCCTTGTGCCCCAATCGTCGCTTCCTTCTCCGGGGAACAGGTAGCGTAGACAGAGGGAAGCAAGCCCCCGGCGTTGAATGATTCGCCGACTTATGTTGGACTTCAAGGATAGCGCGAACTCTGTGTGATGCCCATCGAGCTGGCAGAGAAGTTTCTGTGAAATCGAATGACAGTATTCTGGAATCTGGCAGATCCAAGGGCAAGGGGCCATTCCCTACCCCTTCCCTTCCCAAGAGTCATCGGTCCCAATTAGACATCAAATGTCGTACCACGCTTCTTGGTACAATTTTTTTTCGATGATTCCTCCTTCCGGCCCCCGCGATAGGCCCCAAGGGTCTGTGTTGCGGTGGGTTGGGCACCAGGAATCGGTAGGCTATGGCCTTAGTACTACTTCGGAATTCACCCGGGAAGACCATAGGTTCCCCGAAGGAAAGACCATCCGTGAAGCAGACGGCTGCAGGGATCGAACCCATGCTGCCTCCCGCACGAGACACCGTCGATGTGGCTAGCGCAAATCTGCATGAGACGTGCAGACCGCTCTGACCACTCGGCTATCCATCGGTCTTCCGGTTTCCCGACAGTAGGCAACTACGGACGGATAATTTCGTATTCCGTAGCTAGAGCTGAGGGACTACGATAACTGCATTCCCGTACATTCGT